>NC_066579.1:129394353-129671853 GCF_024323335.1 Lathyrus oleraceus
TGCCACTTGTATATTAAGTAGAAACTTGCACTGTCATACTCTAAAGCACTGACACAGACATTAGGCAGTACACGACACGACACGGCACTGACATGTAGATACCGTAGTTTAAGAAAATAGAAGTAATTGTGCGTGACAAATGTGTTGGCTGTCGTGTCAGACACCAAACACATTCAATATGAAGTGTCGGTATTGCATATGTCATATACTTAAATCTAAACGATACATTAATCATATGGCATACCTGCAAAGTTTAAGGAGCTGTAGTTTTTTAAGAGCACCATCTCTCCATGGATGGTAACCAAGTCCTTCCTAATGTCCATCATTTCTTCACTAAATTCACAGTCAGAAGTGTACTTTGCGCTCTTGCTGCTTTTTTCTTTAAGACACTCAATTCTCTCTTTCAGCTCCTGTTCAAAGTTGCAGATGAAATTCAGGAAAGTAACAGAACTGTGTTGCCAGCAAACAACATTATAGCTGAACGATATTCTACAGGCATTGACCGAAATATTCTATATTGATCTTTCAAAAGTAAGAAAAACATATAACAAATTGTGTTTTTGCATTGTATCTATCTTTCTAAACATGATCAAGCCAAGATTTTTCTCAAAACCCAACAGCACAAACACAAATTTCTAATTAGCAACTTCATATTTCAATCAAAACTAAAAAGAATAGGTTAGTAATAGTAACCACTATCAACTATATTGGTATCTTTTGATATATTCAAAGACTTAGTTTCCCTGCATTGGTGGTAGCACTATGGCAGCTTGACAAACTTTTGTCTTCTAGCGTTCAACTTTATATCTTATTGCTACAGCTCAACCCTAATTGATTTGCTCATAATTCTTCCTTAACAGTCCCTTGTTCATGACTCACGACCTAAACAGCTTCTTTTGGCTCAAAGCCTGTTGGGAATTTGCTTTGCATTACTGTCATGACAGATCGTGTCACAATAGCAAAGTAGGGGTAAGTAACCCTGCAGATGCACATCACATCTGTTTCATGGCTAATCGTAATCATATATTTCATAATCCAACTTCTCAAAATGCTTCACTAGACGGAGTCCAGCTGTGAACCGCCTAATATATTGATAAGAGACTATTCAAATCCGCCCGCAACAGTGTAGTTGTTAACTCAATGCAATCCATTTTCCTTTAGTTGTATATTCGTTGTTGTATACTAAAAGTTGTATACAACCGAAGATAAGATTCCAAAAGTAACAAATTGAGTTTAAAAAATGAATAAATTAAATGTAATCGCTATTGTCGGTATCAAATACCAATATTGATCTGACAGACATTTTTCAGAGATTTCACCGATACTGACGTGGCACAAATTTTTCAGAGGTGTCGGTACTACAGAGATAAAACTAGCACTTGTTTTGTCAAGTCATTAAAATCTTATAATAATATTTTCATATTGATTGTATAATGACAAAATAGAGAACTTTTATTAGACATCAATGTAAAACCAATTTACAGTAATACTCAAATTAGGGTTTGATCAAGGTTTTACTCAAATCCCCAATTAATCAACCAAAACAAAAGGTTTTACTTTTAATTTACCAATTACACAATTCAATAGGAACAAGCATGAATCAAAAAAGGGGTTTCATCAGTATAGAAAAGAAGGACCGAAAACCTGAAATCGGATAACAAACTCTTCCTCTTTGTCAACGTAGAAATCATTAAACTTTTCAAGCTCTTGATTAAGAATCCGAAGAAACCAAGCCTGCAAGATGTTAGGAGAAAAGGGTTGTTGAAGAAAGTGAAGATGAAGATTGATGGGTATCGGTGTTGCTGTTGTTGTGGTGGTGGTGGCTGGTAAGTGATGTTTGAGAAGCTTCTTCAATGGTTTGTAGCATAGAAATTTATCTCTCCATTCAGGGATTGTTTCTTCGAGATGGGTTTTGAACTCTTTTCCGAATTTCATTGGTGATTATTTTGAGAATTGGGTTGAAATGATTTTGTGATTAGGGCTGAAAATTGAAATTGAAAAGGATTGGTTTTGGATTTTGCATATTTGGGAAGAGAGCGAAAGATTCGAAAGAATCTAGGAATGCTTATTTGTTTATTTGTTTATGGAAAGTGGGCATATCATGGTGGATCATCTAGAATGTTTTAATATAGTACTAAATGGCTCGGTTCATTTGAACATTTTTTGGACTTTTTTTAGAGACAACACAAAAGTCATGAGAATCATAAAACTCTACTTGAAACATTTTTTTTAGAAACACATAAGTCATGAGAATCATAGAAGTTTTGATGAACTTGTCACCAAACCTCATATCTAAGGCAGTCTAAACAGCATTGTTTGTAGTTAAAGATTTGTTTTATTCTTGCTGCACAAGGTTCAGGATAAAGAAGATGAAAATGGACGAGAAATGAATAATCTATCACTAACTTTCTAACCGAATTGAAAAATTTAGAATTCGTTCAAAATTAATTACAAATGAAATTTTGGTTCAATATTTATACGGATAGAACCTACTCAAATGCAAATCAAAATTCACCTAAATAAAAATTAAAATAAATTTGGATTACATTCTAACATCATCTCTTAATTCATATCCAACTAATCAAAATCAACAACACCAGTTCCATCTCTCAATTGGATAAAGTGTCCAGTCTTAATTGTTTTGGTCAGAAAATCTGTCAACTACTTCTAAGTGCTATAGTGAACAACTTCAAGCACTCTAGTTTAAACTTGATTTCTCAGAAAGTGAAACTTTGTGTCAATGTTCTTACTCTTTCCATGCAGCACTGAATAATTGTCAAGACTTATAGTTGATTTGTTGTTAATCATCAACTTCACAGACTTGCTCACCTTGATCTTCAGATCCTGCAACAAGTTCAGAATCCAAATAGCTTGACAAGTAGACAAATTATCTGCAATATACTCAGCTTTACAGGTTGACAATGCAACCACTAGTTGCTTCTTGGAGCACAAAGAACTTGGACTTCTTAGATACTTGAAAAAAATATCTAAAAGTACTTCTTTTATCAACTCTGTCTCTACACAAATTCGAGTTTAAATAGCATATTTGCTCTGAATCAGATTTAAAATACCAGAAGGGAACAAAACTCCATACTTCAAAAACTCCTTAATATACCTCAGTATCCTGACAACAACTTGATAATGTAACAACTTTGGTTTGTTCATAAACCTACTCACCATTCCAACTGCATAGCAAATGTCAAGTATATGGTATTACAGAGATATCTCAATGAGTCCACCAACTGTTTAAAAGTTGTAGCATCTACATCATCACCTTCAACATCAGAATCCAACTTGTGATTTGTTTCAGAAGGTGTGATTGCAGACTTGTAATTTGTTAGCTCAAATCTCTTCAGAAGCTCAAGTTCATACTTCAGAGTACAAAATATTCATCCCTAGAAAATATAACATATTTCCTAGATCAGTCATCTCAAACTCATTCATCAGCACCTTCTTGAACTTAGCTATCTCATCTGAACAGCTCCCTATTAGCAATATATCATCAACATAGAGACACACAAGAATCATATTGTTATCAGATGTATGTTGAACATCAACACCATACTTCATCTCACATTTTTTGAATCCTTGAAGCTTGAAATATGAATCAATTTTCAGATTCCAGACTCTAGGAGCTTGTTTCAGTCCATACAAGGCTTGTACACCATCCCTTCCTGATTCTTTTTCACAAATTCAGTAGGTTGTGTTACATAAAATTCCTAGTGTAAAGTACCTTTCAGAAATGCATATTTCAGATTCTAAACTCTAGGAGCTTGTTTCAGTCAACACAAGACTTTATGCAACTTATACATCACCCCTTTCTGATTCTTTTTCACAAATTCAGTAGGTTGTGTTACAAAAACTTCCTCTTGTAAATGACCATTAAGAAATGCATATTTCACATCTAAATGCATCATAGGCTAAGTTCTATTAGCAGTTATATCAATCATCAGTCTGATTGTTTCATGTCTAGCTCAAGGTGCAAATACCTCAAAGTCTGATTGTTTCTATAGAAATCTTGTAGCTACTAACCTTGTTTTATGTTTTCCAATTGATCCATCTGAATTTAGTTTCGACTTGTAAACCCATCTCACACTGATGGCTTTCTTGTTCCTTGGAAGCTCAGTCAACTCTCAAGTTTTAATTCTTTCTATAGCCTCAATTTCTTATTTCATAGCCTTTAGCCACACATTCTTCTTGAGATCTTCTTTAGTACTAAATGATTTAGAGTCTACCAACATGGTATACTGAATGACTTCCCCTTCAGAGTCTATCTCAATATCTTGCAACATGTCAAACTCTGCAAATCTTCTCAGTATTGATGAGCGACGAGCGTGTCTGTCGGATTATGACTGCAAGCGCACGGCCTATCGTGTAGTTTTAACAGCTTATCGAACCCACAGGGACTAATGGTCAAACTAATGTTATCTATTGTTGTAGTGTAAAGCTAAGGCTAAACATTATAAGGGTAGGAACGGAAACGAAAATACTAATTTCTAACGGTTTAAAAGTTATGATAACAAACGAGACCGAAATATGGATTCCACGTACCTAAGGGATTAGGTAGAATTGGACACTAAGTATGATTTTATTGTGTTATGTAGAAAATACCGACTTAAAGATCCTGTCTCACACTTTCCGCTATTGACAAAGATCACACCTCCTAACCACAGGATTTTGCTATCGCTCGCCTGTTCTAATTAGAAAGCATATTTTGAAAGTAAATGAGATCCTAAATGATGCCTAAAACACTCTCACTCTTTTTAGTATCGATGCCTAGTTTCCACTATTTTGTTCCTTCCTCACACTCTCGCACTATCGGATTGAAACTTAACTTGTCTCACACTCTCGTGCCAAAACAGTAAAACATGCAATTGGAAACTAAAGTCATAACATAGTTAAATCATAAATTCACACTTATTATTTCTACCGAGTCTCGTCGGTAACAACGGTCCTCATACGCCAGACTCAGAATAAATTAGCAAGACATGATATTATTTGGGAATAGCATAATTAAAACATTCAAAATTAATACCAACATGGCATACAAGCTACTGAAACAGTCAAACATGCAAATATCAAAAGCAGTAAAAACAAACCTGAAATTGCTTAAAATAAAACTGGAATTAACTTGAACTTAAACTTGAATTAACTTGAAAATAAAATAACTGTAGACTTGTTCTTTGATCCAAGAGTACAATGAAGATGGAAACAGAATAAAACTAAAACAGGTGTTCGATGTGAGTTATTGTCACTTTTACAGGTAATTTATGCTTAATTCTAAAATGCCATTTCGGCAGCACTTCCGCACAACTTGGATCCCTTCAAAAGTCTCCCACAATCCTATTTATAGAGGTTTTGAGACCTGGTAACTTCCTTGGATCGTGCATGGAGAGTGGAGGGAAAATAGAGGACAAAAAACGGTCCAGAACTACCCATTAGCGTAGTTCTGTTACTACATGATAATGGCGAACGCCATTAGGAGATGGTGAACGCCATTCCTTCCATGTTTTAAATGATGTGGCAACAAAGTAAATGGTGAACACCATCTTCTATATGGGAAACTCCGTCTGGACAGAATGCATAAAATTGGCTGTTTTTCTCCTTTTTAGTTCCTATTTCGCTCCTTTTCCGCGAGACTTCCAAAAATTCAATGATATTGGATAATAACTGCAAAACAAATAAAACGGAAGTAAAAGACGATAAAATGCATAAAAACATAAATGAACATCGTACGAAATGAGCCTAAAAACACGATACAATTTCTCTTTATCAGGTATTTGTTTGATTCTTTATGGGGTCTCTAAACTTATTCAAAATCTTCTTCGGATGTTGGAACAATATCAGATATTGGAATAGTATTAGATGTTGGACTACCTTCAGAGTCTTATCCACCTTCATATGCATGATTAATACCAGAGTCTGAATCATCATCAGAATCTGAATCTGGATCAGATTCACCTTCAAATCAAGACTCACATTCTTACTCTTCTTCAGCATCAGAATCACCTTCAGACTCTTCTTTAGCATCAGAGTTACCTTCAGACTCTAACTCATCTTCAGACTCCGAATCTCCTTCAAAGGCAGATTCTCCTTTAGGGTCTGCAATATCTTCAGAAGTTAACTCAGGTGTTAACATTGCACCAGAGTTGGATTGAGACTTGTTCCAATCCCACGCTTCTAATTCTTTCACAATGACATCTTTGATGAATTCAACTTTGTAAGTGATATGATAGTAGAGCTTATAACCTCTTATATTGTGGTACCCTACAAGTAACATGACTTTGCTTCTGTCATCTAACTTCCTTCTTTTAGCATCTGGTACTTGTTTATAACAAACAGAACCAAGCACCTTCAAATAGCTCACACTTTTCTTATCTCTAATCCACTTCTCTAAAGTAACAATTTCCTTCATCTTCTTGGTTGGAAATATGTTGAGCACATATGATGCAATGGCAATAGCTTCTCCCCACAAGGTATGAGAAAGCTTCTTCTCCTTCGGCACGCTCTTTGTCATATCAAGCAAAATTATGTTTCTTCTTTCAGCAAGACCATTATATTGAGGAGTGTATGGAGTAATAACCTCATGCTCATTCTTCTCAAAAAAATCATTGAACTCTGTAGATTTGTACTCACCTCCACCGCCAGTTCTGAGAATTTTCAACTTCTGACCACTTAGTTTTTCAGCCTTCACCTTGAATTTCTAAAACTCAACAAACACCTCAATCTTAAACTTGATGAGTGTTACATATGTCATTCTTGTGAACTCATCCAGAAATGACACAAAATACTTGTGTCCTCCAAGTAAAGGTACTTCGAATGGTCCACAAACATCAGAATGCACTACTCTTAAAGCATGTTTTACTCTTTGAGCCACTTCTGATGCAAATGGTAATCTAGGTTGATTGCCTTTCATACATATCTCACATGACTTCTCAGGCTTCACAATCTTAGGTATGTGATGTACTAGCTTCTTCAAAATCATATGCCCTAAGCTTATGAAGTTCAAATGCCCCAATCTCTTGTGCCACAACTCATTGTCACCTTCAACACCTTCTGCACTAAGGCATTTAGTTTCAATCGTTCCCATATTCACCTTGAATGTTATGTTACTTCCATGTTCATACTGCATAATCAAATTCTTCTCAAAATCATACAACTTCAAGAGATTGTCCTTCATAGTAATATAAACACCTTGATTGTTCTTCATGCAAGGAACATACCTTAGGGTTTGATCAAGGTTTGACTGAAATCCCCAATTAAGCAAACAAAAAATGAAAGGTTTTACTTTTAATTTACCAATTACACAATTTAATAGAAACTAGAAAGAATAAAAAAGGGTTTTTGTCAATATAAAAAAGAAGGACCGAAAACCTAAAACCAGATAACAAACTATTCCTCTTTGTCTATGTAGAAATCATTAAACTTTTCAAGCTCTTGATTAAGAATACGAAGAAACCAAGCTTGCAAGATGTTAGACCATCTAGAATTTTTTAATATAGTCTATATATTCTTCTTAAATAATACTAAATGGCTCGCTTCATTTAAACATTTTGGGACTTTTTTTAGAGATAACACATAAGTCATGAGAATCATAAAACTCTACTTGAAACATTTTTGGGATTTTATTTAGAGACAACACATAAGTCATGAGAATTGAAGAACCTTATATATAAGTAGGTATGACAACATAACACATACCTGTGGGTACCTACCCGAACCTGCCTCGATTTTGATAGGGAAAACTCACTTTAATTGGGTTTGAGTTTGAGTTTGAATTTTCCCTGATTGTAAAATATGGTGACGAGTAAGATAATGGGGACACTAATACTCACTCATAACTCGTCTTCGAATCTGTTCTGTTTATTTTATTATGTCATTTATTATTTTAATTTTAATAATTTAGAATATTAAATATTTGATTAATGTTTTTTTTATTTTGATTTGTATTTATTATTTAAAATATTGAAATGTATGCATCAAATTTTTTGAGATTTATTTTATTTTATCATTTGTAATGTAATTTGATTTTGGAAAAATAAATATTTTTATTAAAAAGATTGATTTCACTAAATATATGGTGGCTGAGGGGGGATATCTGAATCTAACCTGAACCCGTTTGGGTTTTAATTCTCCATCCCAGATGAAAATTGAGATAAAGAACAAGAATTATTTTGAGATTCGAGTTTGGGTTTGAGAGAGGTAAAAATTGTTTCCGGCCTGTCCCATGCCTAGATCTAAGGCAGTCAAAACTGTATTGTTTGTAGTTTAAAGTTTGTCAACTTACAACTTCGTTATTGGAATGCCTATACTAAACACACTTGGAGCCATATCAACACCATATATCACAGTGACATTCCATCTCAAGAACGGTATAATTTTTACCATGCAAGAAAATCAACAAGTGGCTAGGCAATGTTATGTCAACAACCTTAAGAAAAGTAAAAAGACCACGAATGAGATAGGAATCCCATTTAATTAAGAGACTATAGAGAAGAAATCAAATTTATAAAACTAGAAGGAAGGAAAGCCAACAAATGTTATAGCCTATGGAAAAGGAAAAGAAGTCAAAATAGAACCTCAATTAAAGGTCACAAAGATTGATACTAAGTTAACAATAAAAAAAAAAGAGGTCACTTTGGTTCAAACATACAGATAACTCAAGCTTATTCACACATATTTTAACTGACATGCCTAACATAGATTCTAAGCTATTATTTCACCACTTAACCATCAATCATAATGTCTAACCAATGGTTGAAAAGAAGAGAAAACTAGTAGTAGAAAAATGAGTTGTAGTTAAGGAAGAAACCCATGAGCTAGCAAAGTAAGGATTTATTCAAGAATATAATGGAGGAATGATGTGTTCAAAAGGTTTAACTTGAGCTTTGTTAGGATGAACAACACTAAGATGAATAACTTAGAGAGGAACATCAGAAAGGTGGTTCTTGATGTTGACTTTTGCTTGAGGACGAAGAGACTCTTCATTTTATTTGGTCGCCTTAGTAGTTTCAATAGTAGCAGTCCCAACACCAGTTAGTTCGGACATATAGAGTAGAGTATGATCACTAATCTTCTTCAACTTTTTATGCTAAACTCTTTAAGCTTTTTGAGAGGAGAAATACCTTCAGTCTGACCATAGGATTTTTCTCCTATCAGGACGCCTTTCAGGTGCATCCTATGAACATTAGTAACAAATTCATCTCCTTTTGAGGTCTTTTTCTTAATCTTCCTTATTATCTTCTTGTATTTTCCAAATGTATTATTTCCTTATCTAGTTTCTACCATGGTTGCAAGAAAGAAAGTAATGCGAAAAGGAATCATAACTTCAAAGGAAGAGGAATTGTTTGGTAGAAGAAACGAGTGCATGAAGGAAACATCAAAATGATTGTTTTATTTTTGAATATTAAACACTTCAATAAGTTAGAGTTTAAAGTAAAATTATTTGATAAATTAGAGTTTAAAACCATTCTTAAAAATGGTTGAAGCGGAAATTCAAAGTAAAGAAGAATAACTGGAAAATAAAATAGATAAGAAAAGAGAAATAAAACTAGAGAATTATACATGTTCATCTATGAAAACCTAATCATGTCTCCAAGTATTGTTATTGAGAGTATCCACTATGCTTGACAAATTTTACAAGGTTATGCCCATGAACCCACTTATACAAGGAAATGAAATTTCAGGCTAACTTCTAACCAAACAGCAAACACGACTTGAAGCGATTAGTCTTTACATGAAACAAAGGTTATGTACAGACTGATCTTGAAACCATATAGGGTTTTAAGTTGGCTATCATTTGAACCAAAACGAAGTTTTATACAGGCTGGCCGCAAACTAAATCAATATTTTTACCAGATTAATCTCAAACCTACTGAGTTTTTACACCAGGTTGTGCTATGAAATCAAGTGAATTTTTACTAGATGATCTTTACGAACAAAAAGAAAGCTTTTTCTTTAATGGCAGAGCTCACACACCAAACAAAGACTAAGATAATTCCCTTAATACAAATAAGATCTTTTTAAATGGTTTAACTCCCAACAAAAATAACAACTTCTTAAGAAATAATTATTTACTTAATAGAAAAATATACTATTTGTAAATTTACAATTTGCGCTCACCTAGAACAATTTTTCTCACTAGACTCAAGAACAATCTCAAAGCACTAAGGCTAAAATATGTGAGAAAAATACGAAAGATATAGAGAGATGATGACAAAAATAAAAAGTGAGGTTTTTCACATTTTATGGATGTATAAAAGTAATAGAGAAACTCTCTATTTATAGGACAAGGCATGGTGAAAATTTGAAAACAATCCATAATCCTTTTAACTCACCTAATCGATCAAGCTAATTAATTAGGCATCTCAAATAATCGATTATTGAGACCCATAATGGAAGGTTTAGATCTATAGTCATTACCAATCATTAAGAGACTGTCATAATTGATAATAGACTTGATTAGGTATCATCTAATTGATTGGGAAAAAGATATAGTCAATCAGATAATTACAAAAAGTCTCACAAATCAATTGAACACTCCCCTAATCAATTGGCTAGGCTCTAAAAACATTTTTTTTGCTAATTTTATTTAAAAATGAGAGCTTTACCAATGTGTGTATGTGTGTGTGTGTGCGCGCATGTGTTTGTGTATGTGTACGTGTATGTGTGTGTGTATGTGTGTGTGTGTATGTGCGCATATGTCTGTATATGTGTGTGCGTATATGTGTGTGTGTATGTGTGTTTGTGTGTGTGTGTGTGTGTTATAAGAACAAGATTTAGATCTGCGTATGACCTTATGTTTTGATGATAACAATACACATATTCTTGAAGAAAAATTGTGTATCCTAATGGTTTTTTAAGTGTGCAACTACTATATACAAGTTCTAACTCTAAGAAAGTGACGTGTGACATAATCACACTCTGAACCTAATGCGATATGATTATGAGAAGTA
Source organism: Lathyrus oleraceus (assembly GCF_024323335.1). Lineage (NCBI taxonomy): Eukaryota > Viridiplantae > Streptophyta > Magnoliopsida > Fabales > Fabaceae > Lathyrus > Lathyrus oleraceus. Next base: position 129,405,309 of record NC_066579.1, read on the forward strand.
AACTGATATGTATTCTACAAAGATAATCAAGCTCTGGATTACTCTGCTCAATGCTTCTGATCATCGCTTATCCAAAAAACTTTGGCTTATGACTCTGATAAGAGAAGCCTCTGACGTTATCAAGCTCTAAAGCCTTGTGCTCAACAACTCTGATGAACTGTGTCACCTGACTCTGGATCAAGACTTTAAAGACCAGGTTCTGAAGACTCTCTCATACAAACTTTAATTCTTCTATGCATGCTTCATCAACTCTCTTTCCAAATCCTCTGGATATTAGAAGATAAAATCAAAAAGTTTTACGTGAGAAAATAGTACACAATGTAAGACCAAATTCTTTCCGCTACACTAGAAAAGGATTGTACTATTGTACCATTGTGTCTCCCATTTGCATAGACCGTTATGCAAGGATACAAATACTTGTGGAATTCCATTTCGACCCTCCAACGGATCTTTCTATTGCCTATATAAATGATTCTTGGAAGAATGGAATAGCGACAAACAAAAAATATACGAGAATAACTTCTACGTGAACATTGCAATACACGCAAGGGACTTTTGTCCATACACTTTCATAGAATTTTTTTGTATGTGTAAATATTTGTAATACATTTATGTAATGTTCTTTCATATAAGCATCTTGTAACACACTTTGTTTCTTAACTTTTAAGTTGTATTTCCTTGAGATACTAGGGTATGGTCAGAACTTATCAAGAAGACATTGACAACTTATCTTTGTGGTTGTAATCAAGTTTGGTTATAGTGGATTAAGTCATTGTGATAAGGCAAAACCACATTGGCGGGTGGACCAGAGGTAGCTTCATTAACAGTGAACCAGGATAAAAAGAGTGAAGACTCATAAAAAAAGTTTGGTTATAACTGTTGTTGACGGTTATCTTATAAATAGAATAAATGGAAGACTCATACATTGGATCAAAGGTCTCAAAATTTCATATATAGTCTCCATACCACTAGAGTACCCGAGTCATAGAGCGAAACAGTTGAGCGAGAAACATGTATGCGTCTGCGTCCACCCTTTTTAAATTTTTTATGTCTCCTTAAACGGAACCTGTATTTTTTTCTTTGCTTTATTTAATCTTATTTACTGCATTTCTACCTTATCATTTATTACAACTTGACTTCATTTAGAGTCTTTTTATCACACTACATTCAGTTTACACACACGTGTGTTCGCGCAAGTTATTTGCATAAATAACTTTAAAGATTTTTCTAGTTAATCTCAAAGACTTTCAAACTCATTATTGTTTACCAAAAACACCGGTAAACAAATTGGCACACCCGGTGGGACCCTTTTGTGCGAATATTTTTTGCAGAAAAGTAGTGTTTTACTCTTTGTCTTCGTGTCTTCCATTTTGTGGTTTTCTGTGTTGTATGCACTTGAGGAGTGGTAAACTTATTTCCAGTATGTATAGAAAAAACCATACCCCTTTCCAAAGTAATACTCCAAATCCAGGAGGACAATCGACAATTTTTAGTGTCAGCAGTCCGGTGGCTCTAACCTCAGTCAAGGAGACGCCTATTTTCATAAAACAAGAAGTGGCGTATTCTATATCGTCAGATATGGAGATTTCATCACCACAAGTGTCAAACACACCAACTATCATTAGGGAATTACGGAATCCAGGAGACTAAAGGCCTTCTTATTTAGGCTTCTCGTTGCCTCAAAAGGAACAACTGTATGGCATGCCAACTGTAATGATGACAAGCCTCCACCCAGTACATCAATATATTCAGAGAGCGCGATGGCAACATAAATGATTTTTAACCCATATTTGGCTTCAGTGTCAACACTGGGAAACTTTGGCCAACTGTTACAACCACTAGGAGGAATGCGGTATTTTCCTCCGTAGGGTGCTTCGTCTTTAACCAATAACTCTCTCCAAGTCATGAGACAGTTAATAGATGAAAGAAACCATGATATGATTCATACTTTTACACAACAGCTAGGCAATGTGTTTACGCCACTTCTAGAAAACACGATTATGAGTTATCGACAATTAACCCACCAAATGGGTAGGATTGTTGACTTTTGGGGGGCACCATTGGTGCCACCATCAACTCTAGTGCCTAACGTTCCCTGGAGGGTTAACCCTCTAGAAAATAGGATTTTCAAAAACGCTCAAAGGCTGGAAGGCCTTGACATGGTCTTAGTGCAGTGCAACCGAGGTGTCGACCAAGTCCTTAGAAAATTCTGACAAAACAACATGGGGGTGCAAGATAACATCACCAACGTCGTGGAACATGTTTTGGTCCAGAATGACCTTAATGTATGCCTTCATAGGCCAAACTATATATCCCTGTTATTGGAGTATGTAAGGAAAGTCGAATTTCCTAGGGACTGGAAAGTCCAAAAATTCACCAATTTCACCAGTGACACTAGTGAGTCCACCGTCAAACACGTTGCCGGATATCAGACTGAGGCTGGTGATCTAGCTAACTATGAGAATTTTAAAATCAAGTATTTTCTAAACTCATTGACAAATAACGCTTTCACATGGTTCACCACCCTTCCCCTAAACTCCACCTTTACGTGGGCCTAACTAGATTGGGCCTTTCACGAGTAGTTCTACATAGGGCAATGTAAGATTAGCCTAAAAGAATCTGCCAGCATAAAGAGAAAGGTGGCAGAAAGCATTGATGATTACCTCAAGAGGTTCAAAACCTTGAAAGCGAGATATTTTACTCAAGTTCCAGAACATGAGTTAGTTGAACTGGTAGCAGGGGGTCTTGACTACTCTATTAGGAAGAAGTTAGACACATAATACTTGAGAGACATGACCCAGTTGACCAATATAGTTCGACAAGTCGAACGATTGAAAGCTGAAAAAGTAAGAACTTCAAAGTTCACCAAAAAGAAAGTAGCTTGTGTCAAAGTCGACAATATAGGAAACTCATCTGACTCAGAGTACGAGCACGTAGAGGAAAATGAAGTCAATGTGGCCGAATAAAGCCAGGGTCTCCCTATACATGCAAGCTGCTAAAAACCACAAACGGGAAGAATCACGTAGAGCCTAAAAACGAAAAATTTGTTGCTAGAACATATACATTTGACATTACTAAGTTTGACAAAATTTTTGATTTGTTGGTGACTGATGGACAAATAATTGTCCCAAAGGGGACTAAAGTCCCTCCATTAGAATAAAGGAAGAAAAAGGGTTTTTTGTAAATTCCATAGTTTTTTGGATTATAATACTTATCAATGTGTACTTTTCAGGGACCTAGTGCAGAATGCTCTAAAGGATGGCAGACTCAAGTTTGTTGTAAAACACAAGCCACACACGAAGGAGTAGAATGAAAAAAAAATTGATGCTTTCTTTGTCGAACCAGTGGACATTATGGTCGTGACACTATCACCGGTGCTAGGGCTGAAGATAGCAAATCAAATGATGAGGATCAAACAACAAAGGCCTATCCTAAAGCTGAATAGGAGCTAGTCAATTTCCTAAATCAATGTAAGTTGAAAGATTCAGAGGTAATGTTATGTCCCAGGTGCAGCTCCGTATTTGACAAGGAAACTGATAAAACAAATGGAGATGGCCAATCCCTACCAGGCCTAAAAGTTTTTCTGACATTACAAACCCAAGGAAACTTCCTCCAACAAAGTGAAGGGCCCAGCGAAGTTCCAGGATGGGACTTACGTCCCTACTGCAAATGCATCTCCCAGAGAATGGCTATGCCCTGCTCAAAAGTCAAAAACCAGTGGGGGAAAATGTAATGTTATGAACGTTGATGTTGGCGCCTCGTATTGAGACAACTCTCAAGTCTCGAAGAAATACTTGTATGTCTCCCAGAACCACATGGGAAAAACCCCATGACCAAGACTCAGTGGATGAGGCACCAGAGAAACAAGAAGGCTACGCGAGAGGCTGGAAGTTCCATCGAAAGTGATAGCGCTCAATCTGTTGATGAAGGTAGGAGTAATCGATAACTAGTCAAGAAGAGGTTGTTTCCCTCTCTATCACCTATAAAAAAGGAGAGAGCAACAAACAAGGCAGTCGAAGACGATGAGATGGAGACATATAACTTCGACTCAGGGTCTGAACCAGAGTTAGACATCATTTATAATATGATATATGTGTTTCCATTAGAGTATGACACAGTCACGAAAGTAATTAAGAAAGAAGGTCTCGGTGAGGATATTACTACCCATAAACCTCTGTGCTATTACGTGATGAATGACGGTTCAGTGAACGAAGGTCGTGCCATTTTTGAAAGACCAGACATGGCCATGCAACATCACCTGAAGCCTTTGACATAAGGTCAAAGGTAAATTGTGTAGGAATGAACAAGGTGTTGATAGACTATGGGCTGTGTGTTAATGTTATGCCATATTTCCTCTTGGGAAAAATAGGCAAATCTACCACAGATTTGCCATGTAACAACATAATATTGTCCAACTATGAGAGCAAGATCAGCAAACCCTTAAAGGTAATCCAAGTCGGCGTAGTGGTGGGAACCATCACAAGACCAACATTATTTGTGGTGGTATTGACTAAAGTGAACTACAATAGTCTATTGGCCAGAGAATGGTTGCATATGGTAGGGTGTGTACCATCATCGATGCATCAGAGGATCACCATCTAAAAGCCTGATGGGGTCGTTGAAACCATCGAAACGGATTAAAGTTTCTTCAAAGTGGACGTCAATCACATTCACATGCTCAACTTTGACCGAAAATTGGCTAACATTCTGCCATGTAGGCCCGTCAGAGGCGGGTATAATTATGAATGACGTGAAGTAAGTTACACGGTGAACCTACACCCTTAATATGATTTTACCTGGGAGTGCGAAACCGTCAGAGGATACATTTGATGGTCAAAATCTGATGGTGATCATGATTGAGTTAGATGCGTTGGCTCAGATTTTGGCCTATGTGTATGAAAATAAAATATTAGCGGTCTTAGAAGCCGAATATCAACAGATAATGGCTATCAAAACCATTAATCCTAATAATTCTTGGGCACATCAATCTAGATTTACCGGACAAACAACAGATTCAGAAAGCTGGAGGCTAGATTGCATCTATGACGATGATCCTTTGGGGTTCGAGAAAGACACAATGACCTCGACTAGGAAAATGCAGGCGCAAGATCCTTTGGAAGAGGTAGACTTGAGAGATGGGACGAAAAAAGAGCAGACGTACATTAGTTAAAAAATCGACCCACATTTGAAAGCAGAAGTAATTAAAGTATTAAGAGAATTTAGAGATTGTTTCGCTTGTGACTATGATGAAATGCATGGGCTGAATTGTGAACTAGTCAAACTAAAGCTATCGATCAGACCTGAAAAGAATCCATTGAAGTAGACCCCACAGAGGTTCGCACCTGAAATCATGTTGAAGAGCAAAGCTGAGATCGAAAGGTTGCTCCAAAACAAGTTCATCAGACATGTCAGGTATGTCAAATGGCTTGCTAATATTGTTATAGTTATTAAGAAAAACAGTACCTTAGAGTTTGCATAGACTTTAGAGATCTTAATGATGCTACTCCCAAAGGAGAATATTAAATTCCAATGGCTAATATGTTGGTCGATTCCGCATTTGGACTCGAATACCTAAGTCTCCTTGATGGATATTTTGGTTACAACCAGATCTTCATTACAGAGGAAGACGTAGCAAAAATGGAGTTTCGATGCCCAGGGGCCTTAGGAACGTATGAATGGGTATTGATTCTTTTTGGTCAAAATAATGCTGGTGATACTTACTAGAGAGTAATGAACTCAATGTTTCATGATTTCATCGAAACATTCATGCAAGTGTACATCGATGACATTTTCATCAAATCTTCATCCAAGGATGGTCATCTCGACCACCTTCGACAATCGTTCGAAAGGATGAGGAAATATGGGCTTAATATGAACCCGTTAAAGTGTGCTTTTTGTTTTCATGCAGGAGATTTGAAGGAGAATTGCGACCCAAAGCGCAGCGGAAATTAAAATTTTCTCCTTTAGAGATCCTTACGAATGGTCATGATCAGTGATAGAATATTTACCTCTTGTGACGGTTGAAACCTTTGGTGCAGATCTCTTGTGACGATCAAAACCTTTGATGCAAATCCACGAAGCGATCACGAACGTTGAACGATGACAACGTCTCTACTCAGTCCACACGAACGGGTTCCTTCAATCTCAGTGCTAGCTGGTACGAATGAAGGCTTTGAGTGAGAGAGAGAGAGTGATAGAAAACGAAAATAATGCAACCGCAAATTTTTGCTTCTGCACAAGGGTTCTATTTATAGAACCACTTGTGTGGGCTTCAAGCTAAAAAGCCCACTTAAGTGTATTTTGGCCCATATCTTATAATATGCCCAAAATCACTTAAGCCCATGGTACCTTACCATATTTCATATTCTACTCAAGTACAACGTACCTTACGATGTTCTATAATTCACTTAAGGGCACCGTACCTTACGGTATTCCTTAGTTACTCTATCTCTCATCAATCCGTCCTTTGTGTGTGACCCTGTAGGTTTTCGTGACGTTGGCAATTATATTAAATCACGCATTTAACATAATAAACAGTGAGCGGTATCTAGCAACACATCACTGCTACCCAAGACACGAAAATGTCATGTGATCTGACAATTCCTTCTGTGATAATACTTATGTGTATAATTACCCTTTTGCCCTTATGTCTATATTGAACACAAGGCATAGACCGTGTCATCCTTGTCCAGTTCAATATTGGGCCCATAGACATTTATCCTGTTATGCAGGATGGGCAAATTCCATCTAGGTCACTCATGTCCCTCAGCATGCTTTGTGGAGTACCCATCAACTGTCTTTATGGTTATCCAGTTACGGACAACGTTGGATCAGCAATAAAGCACTCGACTCTACATCTAGGGTCCATAGTGGTTTCAGGTCGAAGAGTGGAACACACTATTATCACCATGAGAATAACTTATGACACCTTGCATAACTTTCTATATAGTATTCTCATAGTGGGTCAATCCGGTATAAATATTACTCCTAATATTCATACCTATGTTTAAGACTCGATAACTCTTTATCCATGATCCATGAGATATGATCATCAGTCTACAAACATAATAGTCTTAATGCTTTAATGTTATCCCACTTCACACTAAAGCTCGACTACGGATACTTTAGGAATAATGTCCTTATGTTTAATGTGTTCTCATGATTAAGTCACACCTAATACATTAAACGGACTATCTATTCCAGGGACTTTATTAATCAACCATAATAAAGAGAATGCCTTTTATTATTCGATACAAGTACCAAAATGTATTGGCCTCTAGGGCTTACACCAACAATCTCCCACTAGCACTAGAGCCAATCAGGCATACCCCATATGCCCATTGATCTAGTATGGCCATCATGCTTCTGCTGCGCAAGAGGCTTTGTCAGTGGGTCAACTATATTGTCAAGTGTAGGTACTTTACATATTTTCACATCTCCTCTATCTATTATCTCTCGAATGAGATGATAACGCCTAAGTATGTGTTTGGATCGTTGGTGAGATCTAGGCTTCTTGGCTTGTGCGATAGCACCATTGTTATCATAATAGAGACCAATGGGATCCACAATGCTAGGGACTATGCCAAGTTCACTAATGAACTTTTTGATCCAAACAACTCCCTTTTCTGCATTTGAGGCAGCAATATACTCGGCCTTGGTTGTAGAATCAGCAACCGTATCTTGCTTTGAAATTTTCAAACTCACAGTGCCACCATTTCAGCAAAACACATAACCATTGGAATCATTCATATTAAAGCGTCTCAGCACCTTGTCTATGTACTCTGACTTAGGCCAAGCATTTTATGATCTATCTCTATAGATTCTGATTCCTAATATATAGGCTGCTTCACCTAGGTCCTTCATAGATAAGCATTTCCCCACCCAAGACTTTGTTTGTTGTAGGGTAGGGATATCGTTTCCAATAAGTAATATGTCATCTACATATAATACCAGGAATACGATCATGCTCCCACTAACCTTCTTGTAGACACAAGGCTCATCTTCGTTCTTGATGAATCCATATTGTTTTACTGTTTCATCAAAACGAAGATTCCATGAGTAGGTCACAAGCTCATCTTGATCCATGAGTAATACATCACCTTGATCAGATATCCATATATCTCAGGTAGGTGACGTATCCTGCCTGACCTACGCTGGTCTTGTTCTACTTGAGCAGGTTGCTCTTACACAACCACTTGTGTTTCCTGCTCTAATTCCTCCATAGGTGTATCGATAATTTGTGATTCTTGAATTTCTTCAAGTTCTACTTTCCTCCCACTGATTCCTTTGGAAATAAAATCCCTCTCTAGGAAAACTCAGGTTCGAGCGACAAACATTTTTCCCTCAGAAGGATTGTAGAAATCATATCCTCTTGTTTCTTTAGGATACCCCACAAATAAGCATTTGTCAGATTTGGGCTCAAGCTTAGTTGAAATTTGTCGTTTCACATAAACCTCGCAACCCCAAATCTTTATGTAAGACATATGTGGTCTCTTACCACTCCATATCTCATATGGTGTCTTATTAACCTTTTGGATGGAACATGGTTAAGTGTGTAAGCTGTTGTCAATAGTGCATGTCCGCAAATGGTGTTTGGAAGATCAACGTGACTCATCATGGATTTAACTTATTAGGTTTCATCCTTTTAGTATTAATGTTATAAGTTGGCATTATGAGATCAAGGACATATAGTCCATTGCTCACTTGTGCAGTAGCATAGAATATATCATTCAAATAAATTGAGCAACAATTGTTCTTTATTATAAATGAAAAAACCAAACTTGTCCAAACAAGAAATGGAATTAATATTCCTGCTAATTGCAGATACATAATAACAGTTCTCTAACTGAATTATAAAACCACTAGGTAAAGTTAATAAGATCCTACGGCTAAAGTAGCAACCTTTGCTCCATTGCCAACTCGTAGGTCAACTTCACCTTTTGCCAAATCTCTACTCCTTTTCAGCCCCTGCACATTTGTACAAATGTGAGAACCGCATCCAGTATCTAATACCCATGATGCAGAAGTAGATAAGTTAATAACAAAAATACCTGAAGTTGAAGTCTCTACTCCATTCTTCTTATCTTCCAGGTACTTTGGGCAGTTCCTCTTCCAGTGTCCGGTCTTACCACAATGGAAGCAGGTGCCTGTAAGAACAAAAAGTGTTCTACAACAGACTCCATGATTTTGATGATAACAAAGGATGAAACCAAAAATGGCACCCTAACGAAAAGTTTCTAAGTGTGCAGGGTTCTAAAGAAAGAAGAAATAAATCTGATGATGTCATCAGATGCACAACAAGATCAGATGCAAAATCTCAAGTATCAGAAGCATCTAAAGTGGAATCTCGTTTCAAGAAGCTCTGACTCTGGACAAAACTACAAAGTATCAGAAGCATCTGAACATGAAGTAAAGTCTAGAAGCTCTGACTCTGAACAAATGCCTTCTGTAAATTCTGAAGTTATCAGCGCCATCTGAACTTTCAAGAGATAACATCAGAAGCCAGTTTCTCCAGATACACAAAGACTCTAATCAGAATTGTTAATCATGATGAAGTAACGTTTAAGCCAAGTTAAAGTTCTGCAAATGGATTTCCTCAATTAGAAAGAGACGTTAATCTCCACTTCCAAGAGAGAAGATACTACTTGTGGTAAGTAGTCACTTCTAAAAGAAAAAGTCTACTGCAGAAGCTATTAATGGAATGGCGTAATTACATTTCAATATCCAACAGATTCAACGCTACTTCAACTCTACTTCAACTCCTATAAATAAGAGAAGAAATCAACATTCAGTAAAAAAGAAAAAATCACTAGCCAAAACTATACTGAAATTATATCACGCTCAAGAAAAACATCTTTGTTCTTCAAAGATTTTCACTAAGCTTTTGCTTATCAAGTGAAAAATTTGTTCTTAAGTTTGTAATATTTGCTTTCTTAGAAGCACTCTAGATTACACATCTTGTATCTAATTTTTATTTGATTTCCTCAAGTGACTCTTTGTAGTCTGTAGACTTGAGAGGACTAAGAGATTTTCTTCGCTCTTAGGGGTTGTTTGTAATCTTTCAAGATTAGTGGATTAAGTCCTTGTTGAAGGCGAAATCACCTTGGCCGGGTGGACTGGAGTAGCTTTGTGTTATAAGCGAACCAGTATAAAATCATTGTGTGATTTCATTTTGCAAAAGCGCTTATTTTTCAAACAATTCAAACCCCCCCTTTCTTGTTTTTTCTCACCTTCAATTGGTATCAGAGCTCCGGCTCTGTTATTGATTTTCAAATCAAACACTTAACCGTGTAGAGAGATCCAGTGCGAGAAAAACAAATGGCCCACTCAAATGAGAAAGATTCTTACAATGCCAAGCCTCCTGTTTTTGATGGAGAAAAGTTTGATTACTGGAAAGATAGAATCGAAAGTTTCTTTCTGGGTTATGATGCTGACCTCTGGGACATTGTCACAGATGGATACAAACCTCCAACCTTAAATGGAGCTGAAGTTCCCAGAAGCAAAATGTCAGAAGATCAGAAACGTGAGTTCAAAAATCATCACAAGGCCAGAACAATACTTCTAAATGCTATATCATACAACGAATACGAAAAGATCACCAACAGAGAGACGGCTAAAGATATACTTGACTCTCTGAAGATGACCCATGAAGGAAACTCCCAAGTCAAGGAGACGAAGGCTCTGGCGTTGATCCAGAAATATGAAGCCTTCAAGATGGAAGATGACGAAGCTATAGAAGCTATGTTTTCCAGATTCCAAACTCTTATTGCATGTCTTAAAGTGCTAGACAAAGGATACACGACTGCAGATCATGTTAAGAAGATAGTCAGAAGTCTGCCAAAGAAATGGAGACCAATGGTTACTGCTCTGAAGTTATCAAAGGATCTGAACAATATCAGCCTTGAAGAACTTGTTAGTTCTCTCAGAAGCCATGAGATAGAACTAGAGGAGGATGAGCCTCAGAAAAGGAACAAGTCAGTGGCGCTGAAGTCCAGACCTGAAAGACGGAAGTCAGACAGAACCAAAGCTCTCCAGGCAGAAACTGCAGATACTGACGACTCTGAACCTGAAGACTCTGATGATGAAGAAGAACTGTCCTTACTAACCAGAAGAGTTAAGCAACTCTGGAAAAGAAGGAACAACAACAACTTCAGAAGATCAAGACCCAGACGGGATAGATCAGAGTCAACTTCAAAAGGTAAACCTAATAAAGATATTACCTGTTTTGAATGTAAAGAAACAGGTCATTATAGAAATGAATGCCCCAAGCTGAAGAAAGATAACTCTAAGAAAGAAAGCTTCAAGAAAAATGCCTTCAGAACAAAGAAGGGATTAATGGCCACCTGGGACGATAGTGAATCAGGATCATCAGAATCTGACTCTGATGAACAAGCCAACGTAGCATTTATGGCTACCACATCCAGCAGCTCAGATGAAGAATCTGAAGAGGTATTTTCTGAACTTTCTAGATCTGACTTAGAATCATGTTTATCAGAAACTCTTACCTCTCTTCAGAAATTAAAACAAAAAGTTAAAAGCATTAAAGGCCTTCTTAAAGCAAAATCTGAAGAATGTAGTGAACTTGAGACAACAATTCTAGCACATGAAGATACAATCAAATCTTTAACGTTAGAAAAGATGGAGCTAAAACAAAAAGCTTAAAATTAGAAGAAGCGTTGTCTCAAGCACCACAAACTTCAAATGAAATTATTTATAAATATGAAGAAGCCTTTCAGAAGTTTCTGAAGAGTGGAATAGATAGGAGTATTATGGCATCCATGATTTATGGAGTAAGTCAGAATAATAAAAGGGGAATTGGGTATGATTCTGATTCTGATAAAACTTCTACCAGTAACCAAATTAAATCACCTTTTTCATACCACTATACACACACACAAGAACACAAATTTAAAAATGCTAGAAGACCCAAAGTTGTAAGAAACTCTGGGAAAACTAATCTGAAAGGACCCAAGAGATTCTGGGTACCGAAAGATAAGATTATCTATGTTGCAGATATCCTATGCAGCAAAGTTCAGACACCAGTCATGGTACCTGGACTCTGGATGCTCGCGACATATGACGGGAAGAAAGTCTATGTTCCAAAGCCTGGAACTTAAAGACGCTGGATTTGTAGGCTTTGGAGGAGATCAGAAAGGAAGGATCAGAGGCTCCGGAACTATTGGTAATGGTACTCTTCCCTCTATATCTGATGTTCTTTATGTAGAAGGATTAATGCATAACTTGTTATCCATAAGTCAATTAAGTGATAACGGTTATGATGTAATCTTTAATCAAAAAACGTGTAAAGCCATTAGTCAGAACGATGGCTCTGTCCTTTTCACAGGCAAGAGGAAAAACAACATTTATAAAATAAATCTTTCTGACTTAAAAGATCAAAATGTTAAATGTTTAATGTCAGTTCACGAAGAGCAATGGGTATGGCATAGACGCTTAGGCCACATTAGCATGAGGAAACTTTCTCAGCTAACTAAACTTGAGTTAGTCAGAGGCCTACCTAAACTGAAGTTTTCTTCAGATGCTCTGTGTGAAGCTTGTCAGAAAGGAAAGTTTTCAAAAACATCTTTTAAAAAGAAAAATGTTGTTTCTACCTCCAAGCCTCTGGAGCTTCTTCACATTGACTTATTTGGTCCTGTGAAAACAGCATCAGTCAATGGAAAGAAGTATGGACTAGTAATCGTTGATGATTACAGCCGCTGGACATGGGTAAAATTCCTAAGGCACAAGAGTGAGTCTCACTCTGTATTCACCAGTTTCTGTTCTAAAGTGCAAAAAGAATTTGATTCTAAAATTGTTAGAGTCAGAAGTGATCATGGTGGAGAATTTGAAAATAAAGATTTTGAAGAATTATTTGATTCTAATGGAATATCCCATGATTTCTCCTGCCCTAGAACTCCACAACAAAATGGAGTTGTAGAGGAAGAATAGGACACTCCAAGAAATGGCCAGAACCATGATCAATGAAACAAATGTAGCAAAGCACTTTTGGGCAGAAGCTGTAAATACAGCGTGTTACATTCAGAATAGAATCTCTATTAGACCTATTCTGGATAAGACTCCCTATGAACTGTGTAAGGGAAGAAAACCCAACATTTCTTATTTTCATCCTTTTGGATGCATTTGTTTTATATTAAATACTAAAGAACATCTAAACAAGTTTGATTCCAAAGCACAAAAAGGTATTATGTTAGGATACTCAGAACGCTCTAAAGGCTACAGAGTATACAACACAGAAACCAAAATTGTGGAGGAATCAATTCATGTTAGATTTGATGATAAGCTTGACCCTGAAAAGTCAAAGCTAGTTGAAAAGTTTGCAGATTTAGAGATCACTCTGGTAGAATCTGAGAAAACTCCAGAAGCAACTGTCACTCCAGACTCTGAAGAAATTAAATCTCCAGAAATTCCAAGGAAAGTCAAGAGTCGTAGCAACGTATCTGAAGATTTGATTTTGGGAAACAAGATGAACCTGTTAGAACCAGATCTACCTTCAGAACTTCTGAAGATATTCCTCTGGGACTAGTGTCTCTGATTGAGCCTACGTCCTGTGATGAAGCTCTTCAAGATAACGATTGGGTGGCAGCTATGCAAGAAGAGTTAGATCAATTCTCCAAGAATGATGTCTGGGATCTCGTTCCTAAACCCAGAGGCACTCATGTCATTGGAACCAGATGGGTGTTCAGAAACAAACTGAACGAGAAAGGAGAAGTTGTCAGAAACAAAGCTCGACTGGTAGCTCAAGGTTATAGTCAACAAGAAGGTATTGATTATAATGAAACTTTTGCTCCAGTCGCAAGGTTAGAGTCTATTCGTCTTCTTGTATCATTTGCTATTAATCACTCTATAAAATTATACCAAATGGATGTCAAGAGTGCATTTCTTAATGGTTATATTTCAGAAGAAGTGTATGTAAATCAACCTCCAGGCTTTGAAAACTCAAACTTTCCAGAACATGTTTTCAAACTTAAGAAATCCTTATATGGACTTAAACAAGCTCCCAGAGCTTGGTATGAACGTCTGAGCAATTTTCTTCTGGAACAAAATTTTATCAGAGGGAAAGTTGATTCTACACTCTTCTGTAAAAATCATGAAAATGATCTCATGATATGCCAAATTTATGTGGATGACATTATTTTTGGTTCTGCTAATATCTCTGTTTGCCAAGAATTTTCCAAGTTAATGCAGGCAGAATTTGAAATGAGTCTAATGCAAGAACTAAAGTTCTTTCTGGGAATTCAAATCAATCAAACTCCAGAAGTCACGTACATTCATCAAAGCAAGTACATTAAAGATGTTCTGAAGAAGTTTGATATGTCTGAATGCAACTCTGCAAAGACTCCTATGCACCCAACTTGCATTCTGGAAAAGGAAGAGGTAAGCAACAAGGTTTGTCAGAAGCTCTATCGAGGTATGATAGGCTCTCTTCTCTATCTGACTGCTACTCGTCCTGATATTCTCTTTAGCGTTTGTCTTTGTGCCAGATTCCAATCAGATCCTAGAGAATCTCATTTAACAGCTGTTAAGAGAATTCTTAAGTATCTGAAAGGAACTCCTAACCTGGGCCTGATGTATGAGAAAACATCAGAGTATAGGCTTTCTGGTTATTGTGATGCAGATTATGCAGGAGATAGAATAGAACGAAAAAGTACTTCTGGAAATTGCCAGCTTCTGGGAAACAACTTAATCTCCTGGGCTAGCAAAAGACAGTCAACAATTGCTCTATCAACTGCAGAAGCAGAATACATCTCAGCATCACTGTGCACAACTCAGATGCTCTGGATGAAGCATCAGCTAGAAGATCTTCAGATATTTGAGAGTAACATTCCTATCTTTTGTGATAATACTGCTGCTATTTGTTTGAGTAAGAATCCCATTTTACATTCCAGAGCCAAACACATAGAAATAAAACATCATTTTATTAGAGACTATGTTCAGAAAGGGATAGTGACGCTGAAGTTCATTGATACAGAACATCAATGGGCAGATATCTTTACTAAGCCTCTAGCTGAAGATAGATTTCGTTTTATCTTAGAAAATCTGAACATTAAAAATTGCCCTGAGTAAAATTTGGCTCTGAACATGTAAAATGAGACTCTGATAAAAACAAATACACTTCTGCCTCTGACTCTGATACTTCTACCAAGTTAAGAAGATATCTGAGTTAGAAATCTTCAGAAATCCTTTGGTATTCCTGAAGATCAGATACATCAACACGTGGGGAACATGCGTCTAACCCTAGAACTTCTAGACAGCTGTCAAAAGAAATCAAAGGTCAGAACGCTTGAAATCTCCTCGAGCAGTGTGCTTACTGTTGGGATTAGACATTCATTTATTAGCTATAATCATTTTTCCCCCCTAGCGTGCAAATCTTGTGTTCTGTTCCAACGCAATTAAATGTGTCGTTTTGCATGTGTTTTTACCCTTAGGTATATAAACACTTTTCTCACATTTCACACACTTATCACTCTTCACTCACTCTTAAACCCTAAACCCTCTCTCGAAGTTTTCTCTGCAACCTTCTCAGTTCTTCATCTTCTTCATCAATTTTCTTCATGAATCCTCAAGAGCAAGCAGTTTTTAACTTCTCCCAACAAATGGAAGCCGCTTCTAATCCCCAAACCTCAAACACTCAAACACCCATGGTTGTAGACGTTACCACAACCCCAGTCTACAAAGAACCTCACATTCTTGAACGTGAACAACACATAAACCTTTCAACTCCCTTTGAAGGTTTAGATGTACTGTGTGAATCGCTGGTGGATTTTGAGAACTTAAGAAGAAACGGTGTTGATCTTACTGAAGATCTTCACAAGCAAGGTTGGGAAACCTACTTCAACAGGCTTTATGGCCCAATTTATCCTCTTCTGGTGAAAGAATTCTGGAGATGTGCAGATGCTGATGACCAGTTCATTGTCTCGTTTGTTCTGGGTGTGAAGATTGTCATCACTGAAGCATCAATTGCTTCCTTGCTAAACATGGAGAAAGCTGGAGGTAAAAGGATTTACAACATTCCTCCAAGGTCCAAGCGCATCACAGAAGTCATTAACCCTACAATCTTCAAAGCAAATGTTGAAGGAAACCCATCTAAGAACAAGGAGCTTCATCAGAACCTCCGAGTTTGGCTGAAGATTATTCTGGGAACAATCCATCATCGTCCAGCCTCCAACTCTTCAGATTACATAAATGCTGACCAGAAATGCATCCTCTACTGTATTCAGAAGGGTATTCCAATCAACCTCCCTGTTCTCCTCTTCAGATATCTGAGGGATTCAGTCAGAGAAACGAGGAATAACATGAAGCCCAGATCCTACATTCCTCTGGGTAGATTGCTCTCTGACATCTTCATTGAGCATGGGCTGGTAGATGCTCTGGAGAAGACCAGATGTATGGATGATCTGGCAATTGATGTGGGAAAGCCTCTGAATGCCAAAAATCTGAGGAGTATGGGAATCATCAAAGACATCAGAGTCAAGCCCACTATGGAAGTGACCTGGGAAGCTCTGAAAGATCAGAGGAAGATGCCTCATGGCCTTGAAAGGTTCTTCAAAAATGAACCCAGAGATGCCATTGCTATCTACCTTCAGGATCGTCTGGATGAAGGCATTGATATTTCTGATTTCCGCCTTGAAGACTGTCTGGACTCTGTAGAAGATTTGGTCAGATACAAAAGAGGTCTTTCTGAGAAGAAGATAGCTGAGGAAGCAAGGAAGGCAAAGAAAGCCAGACTTGGAGAAACCTCTGGCACCAAAGCTTCAGCACCTCTGAATGTCTCTTCTGGTAAGTCTATTCCTCCTGTCTCTTCTGAATCTATAATGGCTTCCTCTAACCCTCTCTCCTCTCAACCAATATATACCACCGCTGAAATACCACCTTCAATCACCAGAACCTCTCAACCTCCACCTGTTCTAAAAATTGCTCGTAATTTCACAACAACCTCTGACCCTAATCAACTATATCACCACAGCTCTTCATCATCCTCTGAATATGAATCACCCCCTTACCTTTCCCCTTCTTCTGACCAAGAGTTATCTGATCATGAGTCCTCTGATCAAGAACACTCTGACCCAAACTCCCCAACAATAGCTGAAATCTATGCTAAAAATTTCGCTCCACAACCCTCAACCCAATCTGAAGTAACCTCTCCCCTCCAAACTTCACTTCCACCACAACAAACAACAACCTTACCCTCTGAAACTCAACCATCTGATCCCTTCACCTCTAATATCACTCCACCAATTATTCCCGCTGTACCTGGACCAGACTCTGACCCTTTAGACCTAAATCCACTATATGCTTCATCCCCTAGTCTTCAACCAGACGCAGATTCTGAACTTCAAGCAGAATCTGAACCTCAACAAACTGAACCTCAACAATCTGAACCTCAACAAACTGAACCTCAACAATCTGAACCTCAACAAACTGAACCTCAACCTCTAAATCTCAGCCCTCAAAACTCTCCACCTCATTCACCTGAACCTGAACTTACCATACCTACCCTTGAGGAGGCCATTATACAGGTTGCAGAAGCCTCAGTCCAGAAGATCAAGTCTCTGGCTAAAAACTCTGAAGTAAGTGATGATCCTAAATCTGTTAGGACACACTGGAACAGAGTCATTAGTTGGATGACCTCTGAGTCTTATAGGCTGAAGAGTATCTCTGAACAAGTCAGAAATGGCTACATCAGAGACTCTGAGGAAAGACTCCAAGAGAGACTGGCTAGAGAAGCTGAGGCCAAGAGATTAGAGGAAGAAAGATTGGCTAGGGAAGCTGAAGAAGAAGCTAAGAGGTTGGAAGAAGAACGCCTGGCAAAGGAAGCAGAACTTCTAAGGATTCAGGAAGCTGAAGCCAAGGCTAAGGCAGATGCAGAAGCCCAAGCTGCAGCTGAAGCTGAAGCTCAGCAAGCTCTGATTCAGGGGGAGTCTTCCTCTGCGATCCCTCTGATTCTTAACACTCTGAAGGAGATCAAGCAAGATCAGCAAGAAATCAAGAAAGATCAGAATGAGCTTCGTGCCAGGATGGACAAGCAAGATGCTCTGAACGAAAACATCCAGAACATGTTTGCCATGTTGCTTCAGAGACTTCCTCAACCTCCAAACCCTTAGGCACTTAGGATTTATTTTTGTTTGTTTGCCTAAGTGTTTTTGCTTCTGTTTTTCTTTTTAGCTCTGATATTCTGTTGAATCTAATGTTTTGACTGTTGTTTGCCTTTGTGCTTTTTAATGAAGTGTTTTTCTCTTTATTATTCTTTTTATTTTTTTTATGCCTTTTTGATTATGCCAAAAAGGGGGAGAAATTATTAAATAGCTCTGGAGAAAATTATGTCTAAAACCTTAAACATTCTGCAACAATTATAGAAATAGTTCTGATATAAATAGCTCTGATTAATAATAGCTCTGATTAAATAACTCTAACATTAAAATTAAGAAATTGCAGAAAGTTTTCAGAAACTTAATTACTTGGAAAGCTCTGGTAAGAACTTCTGAACTCCCTAGTACTAACTCAGGGGGAGCTTTTGTCTATCTGATCTAATATTTTTTCATGTTTCATCTGATAATTTTATTTGTTTTGTCATCATCAAAAAGGGGGAGATTGTAAGAACAAAAAGTGTTCTACAACAGACTCCATGATTTTGATGATAACAAAGGATGAAACCAAAAATGGCACCCTAACGAAAAGTTTCTAAGTGTGCAGGGTTCTAAAGAAAGAAGAAATAAATCTGATGATGTCATCAGATGCACAACAAGATCAGATGCAAAATCTCAAGTATCAGAAGCATCTAAAGTGGAATCTCGTTTCAAGAAGCTCTGACTCTGGACAAAACTACAAAGTATCAGAAGCATCTGAACATGAAGTAAAGTCTAGAAGCTCTGACTCTGAACAAATGCCTTCTGTAAATTCTGAAGTTATCAGCGCCATCTGAACTTTCAAGAGATAACATCAGAAGCCAGTTTCTCCAGATACACAAAGACTCTAATCAGAATTGTTAATCATGATGAAGTAACGTTTAAGCCAAGTTAAAGTTCTGCAAATGGATTTCCTCAATTAGAAAGAGACGTTAATCTCCACTTCCAAGAGAGAAGATACTACTTGTGGTAAGTAGTCACTTCTAAAAGAAAAAGTCTACTGCAGAAGCTATTAATGGAATGGCGTAATTACATTTCAATATCCAACAGATTCAACGCTACTTCAACTCTACTTCAACTCCTATAAATAAGAGAAGAAATCAACATTCAGTAAAAAAGAAAAAATCACTAGCCAAAACTATACTGAAATTATATCACGCTCAAGAAAAACATCTTTGTTCTTCAAAGATTTTCACTAAGCTTTTGCTTATCAAGTGAAAAAATTTGTTCTTAAGTTTGTAATATTTGCTTTCTTAGAAGCACTCTAGATTACACATCTTGTATCTAATTTTTATTTGATTTCCTCAAGTGACTCTTTGTAGTCTGTAGACTTGAGAGGACTAAGAGATTTTCTTCGCTCTTAGGGGTTGTTTGTAATCTTTCAAGATTAGTGGATTAAGTCCTTGTTGAAGGCGAAATCACCTTGGCCGGGTGGACTGGAGTAGCTTTGTGTTATAAGCGAACCAGTATAAAATCATTGTGTGATTTCATTTTGCAAAAGCGCTTATTTTTCAAACAATTCAAACCCCCCCTTTCTTGTTTTTTCTCACCTTCAGTGCCTTCTTTTGCTATGCCTCCACTAGGCCTTAAAGCAGCAACGGTGGGTTTGGGTTTGGCAACTTCCTTGCCTTTCCCTTTATCACCCTGCTTAGTGGGCCTTTTGTTCTGTCTCTTTCCATTTCCGATCATCATAATGGACTTCCCTTTTGACTTCAGATTCTGCTCGGCAGTTCTTAACATGGCGAGCAGTTCAGGAAGAGATTTGTCCATATCAATCATATTGAAATTTAGGACAAATTGACTGAAACTATCTGGCAACGATTGCAAGATCAAATCAGTCGCAAGTTCCTTTTCGAAGGGAAAACCCAATCTCTCAAGGTTTTCCACATACCCAATCATCTTGAGTACATGGGGACCTACAGGGGCTCCCTCAGCTAACTTGCTTTGGAAAAGGGCTTTTGAAACTTCAAACCTCTCATGCCTTGCTTGCTCTTGGTAGAGCAGCTTCAGGTGTTCGATCATATCGAACGCTGACATGTTCTCATGTTGCTTTTGCAATTCTGAGTTCATGGTAGCCAGCATGAGACAAGCAGTTTCATTGGCATCATCGACATGCTTCTTATAAGCATCTCTTTCTGCCTTAGGTGCAGAACTAGGAGGTTCCTCTTCAGGAACAGGTGTCTCCAAGACATACAGCTTTTTATCATGTTTGAGGACAATCCTCAGGTTTCGGTGCCAATCCAGAAAATTTGTCCCAGACAATTTTTCCTTGTCAAGGATTGATCGCAAGATGTTGTTAGAGGTGTTTGCTGTCATGGTTATCTACATAAGGATTAAGAAAATATAAGTATCATTGACATATTTAATTAGGCCTTTAATCAAATATGCTCCCACTATTTTACTCAAAACAAATGACCCTCATCATTTGATTCGGAAAATCCCGTTGGAAGATTTTCTAGTGGGTCGAGATCCATATTTCACTTTGTTCTAAGTCCGCGTAGGCGGATTACACAAAACTAGGTTATTTAGGTAGGAACTCCTTCCAATTGTATCTCATACAACTCTCGAAAAATTTCAATTGGGTGAATAACTCCTTATTCCAATCCATCATATGGATTATTCCCAACTCTTGCTTCTAAACATATATAAGAAAATTATAATCAAGTTTGACTCATCGTTTTAGCAGTTGGATATTACAATTATCCCATCGCACCTTAACTAATACAAAACATGCACCTCGCGTAGGCGAAACCTACATATCCGATACCAGTCTTGATGAGTGCTAAAACTTGGAAAGCAAACACATATAATCTTATTATAATTTGTTTAGTTAAGTTTGACCCATTGTTTTAACAGTTGGATATTACAATTATCCCATCGGACCTTACTAATATATAGATCATGCACCTCGCGTAGGCGAAACCTACATTATCCATTACTAGTCTTGATGAGTGTTAAAACTTGGAAAGCATAAACTTAATATTTAATTTTGAGGGAATTGCAATTGTACTGATCTCACCGGCTTGTTTATCATATAAATCGTCTCTCACATGCATCAACATACATTCACATACATTCACATGCATCAACATACATACACAATGAAACAGTTATGGCCCCTAGCGCAATTGTTCTCCCAAGCCAATGAGAGAACCTAAGCTAACCTAATAACGATCTAAGCTTCTCCAAGCAAGATCTTCAAGGTTGTCCTCCTTTGATATTGAAATCTTCTCTTTCTTCATAACATTGTCTTCTTCTCTTTCTTCATAACATTACATTCCAGAAGAAACTCGTTTTACATACGAGGGATTGAGATGAGAAAAGAAGTTACATTAAAAGATCAAAAGGAGAGGCACGACACGCAGGTCGTATTTAAAAACCCAAAACAAAATAAAGGACAACTAAGGCCATAACTGATCACCACAAGGCAATAATAATAAACACATTGTTATTATTAAATTTTAATTCCTTTAATTAATTAAAACCAAATTAAATTTTGGCGACCGATCACACTACGCAGAGTTGGCCGGGGGTTCCGCTGCCCGGTCAGCGGGCGGGGTCAAGGGGCAGCGCCCCTGTCCAAAATTTTAATGAACAATTCATTTGAAATGGACATTGTTTTGCATCAACACAACCCTTGCGTAGTCAAAACAGAAACCCCACTCTGTGTGTGTGACGACCGTCACAAGGCATGTGATGATCGTCACGGGCGTCACGCAGCGTGTTACGACCGTCACGCATCTTGTTACGACCGTTACGCATCTTGTTACGCTCGTCACGAATCCATCTTGTTACGCTTGTTACGCTCGTCATACGAGCTTCACGCGGCCAAGATAACAGACTTTGAAACAGTCAACACACGTGTTCCAAAACCCTAAATTCACAACTCCTTAACTCCTTGACGGCACAACCCTTGCGCCGTCACCAACCTTAATGCGCCAATTTCAGACCGTCTAACACACCTCGATTGTTGATTCAGTATGATTGATCAACAGGTCATTGCTTCACCATACTAATGTCGGATTCCGAAGCAAATGACCATTGATCGCTCAAAGGAAAACAATCATTTAGTGTTCGAATGAACGAAACAGAAACAGTATATCACATATACCGTACTTTGCATTAGGATTACTTATATCATATATAAGTTGATCGGTCTCAATTGCGTAACCTATGGACGATCGATGTATCGCTGCTTCACCATACTAATGTCGGATTCCGAAGCATAGTCAACATCAATCATCCAACTCGTACGCTCATGATGCCAAATTTAATTACCCTTTTAATTAATCGATTCATTCTGTCTTTTAATCATATTAATACAGAAATTAAACAGCTATCCGATTCATGGTTTCGTAAGTGGCTCTGATACCACTGAAGGAGAATTGCGACCCAAAGCGCAGCGGAAATTAAAATTTTCTCCTTTAGAGATCCTTACGAATGGTCATGATCAGTGATAGAATATTTACCTCTTGTGACGGTTGAAACCTTTGGTGCAGATTTCTTGTGACGATCAAAACCTTTGATGCAAATCCACGAAGCGATCACGAACGTTGAACGATGACAACGTCTCTACTCAGTCCACACGAACGGGTTCCTTCAATCTCAGTGCTAGCTGGTACGAATGAAGGCTTTGAGTGAGAGAGAGAGAGTGATAGAAAACGAAAATAATGCAACCGCAAATTTTTGCTTCTGCACAAGGGTTCTATTTATAGAACCACTTGTGTGGGCTTCAAGCTAAAAAGCCCACTTAAGTGTATTTTGGCCCATATCTTATAATATGCCCAAAATCACTTAAGCCCATGGTACCTTACCATATTTCATATTCTACTCAAGTACAACGTACCTTACGATGTTCTATAATTCACTTAAGGGCACCGTACCTTACGGTATTCCTTAGTTACTCTATCTCTCATCAATCCGTCCTTTGTGTGTGACCCTGTAGGTTTTCGTGACGTTGGCAATTATATTAAATCACGCATTTAACATAATAAACAGTGAGCGGTATCTAGCAACACATCACTGCTACCCAAGACACGAAAATGTCATGTGATCTGACAATTCCTTCTGTGATAATACTTATGTGTATAATTACCCTTTTGCCCTTATGTCTATATTGAACACAAGGCATAGACCGTGTCATCCTTGTCCAGTTCAATATTGGGCCCATAGACATTTATCCTGTTATGCAGGATGGGCAAATTCCATCTAGGTCACTCATGTCCCTCAGCATGCTTTGTGGAGTACCCATCAACTGTCTTTATGGTTATCCAGTTACGGACAACGTTGGATCAGCAATAAAGCACTCGACTCTACATCTAGGGTCCATAGTGGTTTCAGGTCGAAGAGTGGAACACACTATTATCACCATGAGAATAACTTATGACACCTTGCATAACTTTCTATATAGTATTCTCATAGCGGGTCAATCCGGTATAAATATTACTCCTAATATTCATACCTATGTTTAAGACTCGATAACTCTTTATCCATGATCCATGAGATATGATCATCAGTCTACAAACATAATAGTCTTAATGCTTTAATGTTATCCCACTTCACACTAAAGCTCGACTACGGATACTTTAGGAATAATGTCCTTATGTTTAATGTGTTCTCATGATTAAGTCACACCTAATACATTAAACGGACTATCTATTCCAGGGACTTTATTAATCAACCATAATAAAGAGAATGCCTTTTATTATTCGATACAAGTACCAAAATGTATTGGCCTCTAGGGCTTACACCAACAAGATTTTCTTGGCTTTGTAGTCCATAAGAAGGGCATAAGGATAAACTCAAACAAGAGGAAATCCATATAAAATACCGAGTCTATGACCAACAAGAAATAACTTCAGTCCTTGTTAGGAAAAATCAACTTTATAAGGAGATTTATTTCAAATCTAAGTGGCAAGACAAATTTATTCTTACCACTGTTATGATTAAAGAAAGAAGAATGTTTCAGATAGGGACCGAAACATCAACAAGTCTTCGATGAGATTAAGAGGTATATGTCGAAACCTCCAATGTTGGTACCTCCCATGAAGAAAAAAGCCATGAAGTTGTACATTTTTGCATCTGAATCAAAAATTGGGAGTAAGTTATCCCAAGAAGACGATGATGGCATCGGAAGAGACGTTTATTATTTAAGTCGAATCATGAATGATGTTGAGACTAGATATACTATGGTAGAAAAGTTGTGTTTATCTTTATATTTTTCTTATACCAAATTCAAGCATTACATAAAATCTTTAGATGTGTTTGTTTATCCACACTTTGACATAATTAAGCACATGTTGTTGAAACCAATTTTACATAGTAAATTTGGAAAATGGGCACTAGCCCTTACCGAATATTCTTTAACATATGCTTATTTAAAGGCCATGAAAGGCCAAATTGTTGTTGATTTCATAGTAGATCATGCAATAATGGGAATAGCACAAAACTACGTCGAGTTCCTGACATGGAAATTATATTTTGATGGTTCCACCCATTCTAAAGGAACTGGCATAGGTATTTTCATCATATCCCAGGAAGGAATCCCTATTAAGTATAAGTTCAAAATAAATGGTTATTATTCCAACAATGAGGCTGAATACGACGCCTTGGTTATAGGTCTTACCATATTATTAGACTTTGGGGAAACCAGAGTCGAGATCAAAGGTGACTCCAAATTGGTAATCAACCAGTTAATAAAGGATTACAAATGTATTAAAGACAACTTTTAATATACTTCGTCAAGGAAAATTAAATGCTTAAACAATTTGAAACGGTAGATATTTAACACGTGCCGCGAATACACAATCAAGAGGCCAACGATTTGGCCCAAGTAGCTTCAGGTTATAAAGTGGCTAAAAAAAAACTAAAGAAATTGATTGAAGTAAAAGAAAAATTGGTATCAACCACCATCATCTGACCAGATTTGTCAACGCCAAAACTGGTGGGGGCAGAGGAGTTACCAGAATTTTGTGAAAATTTTGAAACTTTTGCCATCGACAACATAGTAAGTGACTATTGGCAAAAAAAGATTGTTGAGTTCCTTAGAAACCCGACGGGAATGACATATCTAAAAACAAAATATACAGGGCGTTAAGGTACGCCATCATTGGAAACAAGTTGTTTAAAAAGACTCTATAAGAGGTGTTTCTCAAATGCATTAGCGAGACCGAAGCCTACTTGGCAATTCTTGACACTCACAACGAATCTTGTGGCGCTCACCAAGCAGGCCATAAAATAAAATGGCTATTATGTCGACATGGGGTATATTGGCCCACTATGTTGAAAGATTGCATCGAGTTCGCTCGAGGATGTCAAGAATTCCAAAAGAATGGAGGGATGGGTGTTAGACATAATAGGAGAGATCCAGCCGCCGTTCTCTAAAAGACATAGATATGAACTCGTGGACATTGATTAATTTAAAAAATGGGTTGAGGCGGTACCTTTAACTAAAGTTGGCTATGATATGGTGATTGAATTCATACAAAGTCACATCATGTGTAGATATGGGACTCCTGAAACCATAACAACTGAACAAGGTTCAGTTTTTGTCGGCAGAAAGGTAATGAAGTTTGCTGCAAAGACATGGATTAAATTCTTGACATTTACTCCCTACTATGCACAAGCTAATGGCCAAGTGGAGGCTGAGAAAAAAGTCATTGTCAACTTGATAAAAAAACACATAAGCAAGAAGTCAGGGAGTTTGCATACAACTCTGAATCAAGCACTTTGGGCTTGTAGAACTTCGCCTAAAGAGACCACCAATGATATGCCCTTTCGACTCATGTTTGGCTACAATGCAGTTCTTCCTACAGAGATATGCTTACACTCGATAAGAATCCAAAGGGAAAATGAAATCCCATCTGGCCATTTTTGGAGCATGATGATAGATGAGTTGGTCGACCTTGACGAAGAAAGACTATCCGCTTTAGATGCCTTGATGTGGCAAAATAAGAGAATAGTCGAAACTTATAATAGAAAGGTCATGCTAAAAGTCTTCTCTGCTACTTCCTCTCGACAAGAAGAATATAACTTTGGGAAAATGGTCACCCAATTGGGAGGGACCCTTTAGAGTCAATCAAGTGTTTTCCAACAACGCGTGCGAAATAGAAGATTTAAATTCTGATAATTGAACGCTATGAATAAATGGAAAACACCTAAAGCAATATAGGCCTATGCTTCAAGAAGTCAATATCACAAAGGAAAATGAGGATTAAAAATGGCAGAGGAAAAACTAGAAATAGTGTTCACCTAAGATTATTGAGATCGCCGTAAGAAAGAAAAATGGTAAAGAGAATAAGGGCTTAAATAAAAAGGTGACAAGGGTTTCTCCCAGGAATATGGATAGATGGCGTGTTTAGAAATAACAGGCAGCCTCCAGGCGAGGAAACAACGATGATTAAATCAAAATAAAACCTCAACTCCTTGTTTAATGGCTAGTGAATGACCTTAGAAACCGGGGCAATTATGTGATGATGTTGCACGTTTCAAGGATGTAAATTTTGGATGGAAAGTTAGTCATAATGACTGACAACAAGCATGATTGAAGTGACGTGGTGCAAAATATGAAGATTGATGAAGTAGTTACAAAAAATGCCACTTTTCCTCCCTTCAGATGTAGGTCGACAATGACATTTTGGGGGGGGGCATCTGTTACACTTGGAATTTTCAGCTACTAGAAAGTTAATGAAAATACGTTGTCATAAAGGATGAAGCATCTTCATAAAGATGTGAGAACATGAATAAAGTTTATTTAAAGAAGCATTAATGGCAAGTGGTCGACAGACCAACTACGAAGGATCGAACAAAGCCATCGATATAAATAGACATGGTTTGGAGGACTCTCAAGGAGAAATCCGCAAGACCTAGAGTGTTGGGAAATATGTCCAAAATCTTGAAAAGGACAGTCGACAAATCCAAAATCTCGACAGCACCATCCTTATGCATGCACTACGTAAGTAACCGATGCAAATATGTGTATGATCTCTAAGCCAAATTGAAAAGAAATTGAAAAAAAATTGAGATAGAAAAAAACAAACGATATGATATGTTCCCTCTAAGTTAAGTTGTTCTCACCCAACCACTTAGCCTAACGGAGCGGACTCTTTGAATTCGATGAACCGAGAAAAAAAAGAGAGAAGAAAGTTAAAAATGAGATTATTAAACACTAACATGTTAACTTACTATGTATGAGAAGGGATAACAGGCTTAATGTGATTGCACTTGAATGAAAAGATGTGTGTGTGTGTGTGTGTGTGTGTGTGTGTGTGTGTGTGTGTGTGTGTGTGTGTGTGTGAGAGAGAGAGAGAGAGAGAGAGAGAGAGAGAGAGAGAGAGAGACGTAGGTTGAGTCATAATGGCATGATTCAGATTGGTTTGCATAATGAGGGAGTTTTTGAAAAATTGTGTCGTTACGGTATCCTTGGCCTTGATTTCTATTCCCAGTTGATTTAACATAGCCTAGCAGTCGCATACAATTAGAGTCTTATGTGTTTTTGTTTCAAGCAATGGTCTAAGTATGAGGGAGTTTGATAGCGTGAAACTGCATCATGTTTTTAGACTCGTTTCACATGTTATTTATCGTTATTTTACTATGTTTTCACACTGTTACATCTTGTTTTGTCCGTGTTTTAGGTACTTGTTAATTATGGAACATATACGTGTACGAAGTGGAAAAGGGAGCAAAATAGTGAAGAAAAGTGCAAAAATGCAGCATTCTGGTGCATGGCGTTCGCCATGGCCTTATGGCGTCCGCCACGGCACCAGAACACGTCAGCCTCTTCATTAAAGCTCATGGAGACCGCCATGAGCCTTGTGGCGACCGCCATTTTCCTTCAGAAACAGAATACATGAAAGTGGGTTGAACTCACTCTTTTCCACTTCCCTACTTTTCCTCAACTACCTTGGAATGTGAATGAAGAGGCCTCACAATGTTAATGCTCTATATAAGACGCTCTCGTACCTAGTTTTCGATATCCAGAGGTATAGGCGAAGTGCTGTCAATTTAGTTTTAGCACAAATTATATTTTCAAGTGATAATCACTCGATTAAGAGATTATCGTGAATCAGTCTTAGGATTTGCTTGTACTCTTGGATCAACAATCTTGCTGTTATAATTGAAGTTTATTCCAGTTCTGCCTTTACTTTCAGTCCCGCATTTATTTTCCCGCATTTACAGGTTCTTTATTATATTGATTTATTATTATTATTATTATTATCACATTCTATAATTGTTTAAGCATGTTGTTTTCAATTGCAATTACTATGTTTAAGTTGTTTTCAATTAAGTTCATGTCTAGTTAAACCGTTTTGAGTCCGATTTGTGAAGATCGTCATTTCCGACAAGACTCGGTAATGAAATTGCTTTAAAGTCTTTATTAAATCATGTTTTGGTCTTTGTTTCTAAGTTAAATTAATACGATTTGTCACGAGAGTGAGAATCAATTAATGTTCGAGCCGACATTGCGAGAGCGTGGGGTCAAAACAGATAGTAGGAACGAGGCATCGATCCTAAAGAGGGTAATAGCGTTTTAGGCATCGATTAGGACTTGTTCAGTTTTAAAAATGTGTTTCTTAATGAAAATGGGCAAGCGATAGCAAACTATCATAGTTAGAGAGCGTGACTTTATTCAATAGCGCGAGAGTGTGAGGTTTAGTCTTTAAGCTGATATTTTCTACTGAACACGATTTAACCGTAAGTCTGAGTCAATTCGTTGCAGAGTCCCTAAGATGCACGAAATCCACATTCCGGTCTCTCTCTCTCTCTCTCTATTATCATATTTTCTAAGTTAATTTTAGTTTCAGTTTTTATCCGTTTAATCAAAGAAATCATTCGCCTTAACTTTACATAGCACCGATAAATAACATTAGTTTGATCATTAGTCCCTTTGGGTTCAACATCTTTTAAAACTAAGCGATAGACTGTGCACTTGCAGTTAGTAATCCGGTAGTCACACGACACGATCAATCAAAGTGGGAAATAACCCTAGGGGGCTTGATAGTTGGAAACCCCTTGTGGACAAGTTCAAGAGTAGAATTTGTTCTTGGAGTAGTAGACACTAGGGGGGAGAGATACGCTCATCAACTCTACTTTAATTTTTATCCCTATATTTCATCTCTTTTTCTACATGATGCCTGCTGCAATTCAGAAGGAGTTGGAATCTCTTTATCAGAATTTTTTTGGGGTAGGACTGAGCTTAGAAGGATGGTCCCTTGGGTGAATTGGAGGGTGATTTGTAATAGTAAAGTGAAAGGTGGTTTAGGGGTGAAAGATATTGATATATTTAATAAGGCTCTCCTTTGTAAATGTAAGTGGAGGTTCTTGGTTGAAGAGGACAAAATCTGGTCTGAGCTCATCAAATTTAAATATGGCAAGTTTGAATCCGGGTTACTCAATGTAGCCGATCCTTAAGTTTTTATATTTTATGAAAAATTCACATACTCCATCAAATTGGGTAAGTATCATAGAAATTTGATATAAACTTCAACTATTAAAAAAGTGTTAAAATTATATTTATAGGATTATTCATTTTTTTTTATTTTAAGTTTTGAATAAGGAAACTAATTAAATATGTGCATAATTGGACCCTAAGCAGTTTAATTTTCTCATGCTCTCTAGAGTGCTCCATTATTAGCCGTCAGATTAATTAAAAGGTATGTTAGGATATAAGATTTAAATCAATATTTAAAAGTAAATAAAATATTAAAATACAGAAAAAACAAGTTTTACTTCCTTGTCTTCTTTTCTGTAAACCTCATGCTAATTCTTCATCTTATTTTTGAGATAAATAATTGTAGTATTTCATTTTAGTTGAATTTTAATATAAAAAAATTATATTGTCTTAAAACAAATCCTCAAACAACACATAACAATATCTTACATATACTAACTGACACCAAGGTGAGTTTGTTGCAGCAACTTCCTATCTTTTGTCTTAATCAACAGGGAGCGAAAGGAATTTAAAAAACAATTTGCGATAGTAAAAACAATCGCGATAAAACGATATCGAAAAGTCGTTATCACCATTTTAAGTTTTAATGTTAAAACAGATTTTTTTTTATTAATTTGCACGGCAACAATCACAATCAATATCACCAATATTACCTAACTATCTGAAACCACAAAAGTTTTTATGCAATCGCGGCGCGACTACAATACGACCATTTTTTAAAACTATATCGTGTAGCCATTATGATGTTGTCGATCAATTTAATGACCGGAACCGACTTTGTTATACCGTGTAGCAATTATATATATATATATATATATATATATATATATATATATATATATATATATATATTCTTTTATTTCAATAAAGTGTCATGTTTTATAAAATTATTCATATTAAAATAAGTGTTGTTATTTATTTTCAATGCATTTATAATATTTATCTTTCATGTGTATATCAAATGAATACTTCAATTTTTATTAATTTACTTTTCCTTCATGATTATTAGAATGTTGGTGCACAAGATGAAGAATATGAAGATGGAAGAAGATAGAGAAGAGAGAATAACAAATTTTTACTACTCTGCTAAAATGGTTACAGCAAAATGATTACACACACTGCACTACAATACTCAGTGGTTACAACTATTGACAACTACAATACTATATATATACAAATAATAATGTCACGTAGACGAAATACTAAAATTCTGAATTATACTTCAACACCATCCCTTAATTCAGGATTTAACGAATCAAAACTAATAACACTAATTATATTCCTTAAGTGGAGAAATTGATCTGTCTTGATCGCTTTCGTCAGAACATCTGCCAACTGCTTCCGGATTCTACAGTGCATAACTTCTAGCACTTCATTATGAACCTGACATCTAAGAAAATGATACTTAGTATCAATATGCTAGCTTCTCCCATGTAGCACTAGGTTCTTGACAAAATTGATTGCAAACTTGTTATCAATCATCAGCTTCAGAGACTTGTTTACCTTGATCTTCATATCGTTCAGTAAATTCAGAAGCCAAACAGTTTGACATGCAACACACCTGCAATATATTCAGCTTTACAGATTGACAAAGCAACAATTGGTTACTTCTTGGAAAATCAAGAAATAGGACCTCTCAGATACTTAAGCAAATATCCAAAAGTACTTCTTTTGTCAAGTTTGTCTCCACACTAATCAGAGTCTGAGTAATACATTAGCTCCAGACTAGCCTTTTCACCAGAAGGAAACAAAACTTCATACTTCAAAGTCCCCTTAATATACCTCAGAATCCTAAAGCTTAGTAATGAGACCACTTTGGTTTACTCATGAATCTACTAACCATTCCATTTACATAACAAATATTAGGTATGGTATTACACAAATACCTCAGAGAGTCAATCAACTGCTTGAAAATTATGGCATCTACATTATCACCTTCAGAATCAGAATCCAATTTATGATTTGTTTATGACAGTGTGACAACAACCTTACAATTCAGCAGATCAAATCTCTTCAGAAGCTCAAGTTCATACTTTAGCTAATACAAAATGACACCCTTCTTAGAGTACATAAACTTCATCCCTAGGAAATATGTCATATTTCCTAGATCAGTTATCTCAAAATCATTCATCAGCACCTTCTTGAACTTAGCTATCTCATGTTCACAACTCCCTGTTGGCAATATGTAATCATCATAGAGACACACCAGAATCATACTTCCTTCAGAAGTATGCTGAACATAAACTTCATACTCCATCTCACACTTTCTGAATCCATGGAGCTTGAAAAATGAATCAATTTTCATATTCCAAGCTCTAGGAGCTTGTTTTAGTCGATACAACGCTTTATGTAACCTGTACACCATCCCTTCCTGATTCGTTTTCACAAACACAAGAGGTTGTGACACATATACCTCTTCTTAAAATGGACCATTCAGAAATGCAGATTTCGCATCTAAACGCATCAGAGGCAAATTCCTATTAGCAGCTATCGCAATCACCAGTCTGAGTGTCTCATGTCTCTCTATAGGAGCAAACACTTCAAAGTAATCTAACCCAAGTTTCTGTAGGAAACCTCTTGCTACTAACGTTGCTTTATGTTTGCCAATGGATCCATCTGGGTTTAGTTTCTCCTTGAAAATCCATCTGACGTTGATGAATTTCTTTTCCTTTGGAAGCTCAGTCAACTCCCAAGTCTTATTTTTTTCTATAGCCTCAAGTTCTTCTTTCATGGACTTCAACCACACTTTATTCTTGAGCTCTTCTTCAACATTGACAGGTTCAAAGTCTACAAACATGGCATACTAAATGACTCCCCTTTCAGGATTTATTTCAGTATCTTGCAGCATGTCAAACTCTACAAACCTTCTTCGTATGCTTCTGATTCTTTATGGCTTATGAATATGTTCACAATCTCCTTCAGACGCTGGAGCAGTATCAGATGTCGGAACCCCAGAAGTACCACCTTTAGAGGCATGATCATCTTCAGAGTCTGGAATATTCCAAGAGTCGAGATTTCCATCAGAGTCTGAATCACCATCAGAATCTAGATCAGAATCAAATTCACCTTCAGAGTCATACTCTCCTTTAGAGTCAGACTCACCTTCAGAGTCACCTTTAGAATCATTTTCTAATTATGACTCATCTTTAGAACCTTCAAATTCTAAAATATCTTTAGAAGTTAACTCTACACCAGAGTTGGATTGAGGTTTACTCTAATCCCACCTTTCTGATTCCTCCACAATGATATCTTTGTTGGATTCCACCTTGTTAGTGACAGTACAACAGAGCTTATAGGAACTTCTACTATGATACCCTACAAGCAACATGACTCTTCTTCTGTCATCCAACTTCCTTCTCTTAGCATCTGGAACATGTTTGTAACAAACAAAACCGAATACCTTCAGATGGCTCACACTTTGCTTATCTCCAATCCATTTCTCTAAAGGAACAATTTCCTTCAGCTTCTTCGTTGAACACTTGTTGAGCACATACATTAAGTTGGCAACAACTTCTCCATACAAGGTATGAGGTAGCTTCTTCTCCTTCAACGGGCTTCTTGTCATATCAAGCAAAGTTCATTTTCTTCTTTCAACAAGACCACTGTGTTGAGGAGTGTATGTAGCAGTCATCTCATGCTCAATTCCATTCTCATCACATAACTTTCTGAGCTATGTAGTGTTATTCTCACCTCCACCATCAGAGTTGAGAACTTTAAGCTTCTGACCACTCTGGTTCTCAGCCTTGATTCTAAATTTCTTAAATTCAGCAAACACCTCGTGTTTTAACTTTATGAGGGATACCCATGTCATTCTTGTGAACTCATCAATAAATGATAGAAAGTATTTATTCCCTCCAAGTGAAGGTACTGGAAATGGTCCACACACATCAGAATTCACCACACCCAGAGCATGCTTTTCTCTTTGAGGCATTTCATATGCAAATGGAAACCTTGGTTGCTTCCCTCTCATTCACACATTGCATGACTTCATAATCAGCTTCTGATTACAGTCATACAGCTTCAGAATATTGTCCTTCATGGTAACTGAAAAACCTTTCTCAATTAAATGACCTACACTGATCATATTGATTTTCATGCCAGGAACATACCAGACATTCTAAATCAATGTTGCTTTACCATTATTCAGAACTACTCTGACATTTTCCATACCTTCTGCATTGAGGTATTTATCATAAACACGTCTGATCTTTGTCCTCTTTTTAGAGTCAAAATTACCAGCCATTTCTTATTTCCAGTAAGATGATTTGAGCAGCCAATGTCCATATACCATCAGTCTGTCAAATACGCATCATCATATTCAGAAGACATCAATAGCACATATTCATCATCAGAATCTTTTCTAGCTATGTTTGCTTCTTCTGACTTCATTTCCTTGTTTGACCAACAATTGACAGCGAAATGCCAAAACTTCTTACAACAGTAGCACTAAACTTTTCTCTTGTCATACTTATCCTTCTCCTTCTTAGCACTCTTCTGCCTTTCAGAAGTTAAGGTTTCTGACTTCTGAACACCATCAGATCTCTTCCTGCCTTCTGACCAAGATTGCTTATGATATTTC
The DNA here is from genome assembly GCF_024323335.1 of Lathyrus oleraceus. Lineage (NCBI taxonomy): Eukaryota > Viridiplantae > Streptophyta > Magnoliopsida > Fabales > Fabaceae > Lathyrus > Lathyrus oleraceus. The sequence goes on from NC_066579.1 coordinate 129,439,477, forward strand.
TTACCTCCAAGAGCTTCTTTAAGAGCATACTGCTCTACCTCCATTTCAGAGTTTCTCTCAGTCAAACACAACTCTTGTTTCTCTAGAATGCTTTGCAGCTTTTCAATTCTCATAGTGCTAAGATCCTTAGAATATTCAATTGCTACCACAATGTAATCAAACTGAGGAGTAAGAAATCTAAGTACCTTCTCAATGATACTTTCTTCAGAGAGAGCTTCTCCACACGACTTCATCTCATTTGTGATCATAATCACTCTGGAGATATAATCAGGAGCCTTCTCATTGTTCTGAGATTATCATACTACTTACATAGATCCTGAAGCTTTACCTTCTTCACTGATGCATCACTGCTATAACATCGTGCCAGTGTGTCCAACGCAGCCTTCACAGTCGTCAAATCAACGATTTTCTCAAACACGTTCACATCCACACACTGATGGACGTAGAACAACGTCTTTTGGTCCTTCTTCCTTAGATCACACCGAGCATTCTCCTGTGCATCCATTGCATTTTCTTGAAGTGCAGCCGGAACGTAATCGTTGTTGATGAGATCAAAAACATCTTGAGCGCCAAACAACACACGCATCTGAATCATCCACTGATTCTAGTTTTTACCGTCGAACACTAGAAGCTTAGTACTCAGATTACCATTTTCGTTCATCTTTAACTTTGTGCAATTCACTCAGATCTCACAAAACACTAGTGTTTCTCAATCCCGCAAAATCAAGAAATGTGATTCTGTTACAATTCTGATTCATAAATTCAACACGAATTCAAGAAACAAAATCAATCACATAACGCCTCACTGTTTCACTCGTGTTTCCCTGTGGATCTGAACCGAAGCTCTAGATACCAATTGTTGGTGCACAAGATGAAGATGAAAGAAAAGAGAGGAGAGAGAATAGTAAGTTTTCATTACTCTGCTAAAACGGTTACAACAAAACGGTTACACACACTGCACTACAATACTCAGTGGATACAACGGTTGACAGCTACAGTACTATATATATACACAAATAATAATGTCACGTAGGTGAAATATTAAAATACTGAGTTACCCTTTAACATAAAATACATCGATAATTAATAAAAAAGTTTGTGAAATTTTAGTGTGACACTGTCATACCCCAAAATTTTCCCATTAATCTTGCAAAACATTTCTCGAAGCACTCCAACTTATTCTGCAAGGCACTGACCTTAAAGGAACAAAAGCCCAAACTAGCTTGCTCGCTAGGCGAGCAACTCCTTCGCCTAGCGAAGCTTGCGATATATCAGAATTTTCGGGCTTCATTCTGAGCCCATTAGGTCACCACAATCACTATAAATACCGATACTTCAGTCACGAAAATGGACAGACGAAGACGGACAGAAACCCTGGCATAGAGACCCTGGAGATTAACTCAGAGAATTCCGAGTAAAGAAACCCTGAAGGCCGCTCATCTGCACCGAAGTTACCTCCGCCCAACTCCATCCGATACCAAGAGTGGTCAGTCCCTTCAACATCGCAGCTCAGTTGCAAACAGGTTTGCGCATCACTACTGTTTTATGCTTTTAATCGGTAATCTCTACATACATAAGGCATCATGATTAAATTTTCGGATATGTAATTTGATTTCACATGTGAATTTAAGTATGCCTGAATATCCTGAATGTTTGTCCATGCTATTCCTGTAATTAAATGCCATAAAGTTCAGGGTTCCGGAGATCATGCTGCTATCAAACTCAAAACCCGTAGCCGCTCGCTAGCACATCGCTAAGCGAGCCTATAATGAGCACTCGCTAAGCCTTCGCTAGGCGAAGCAGGAGCGAACGGGACAGTGGCTGTTTTGTTTCTTTTCTGTTCTGCCTTATGTTTATCTAATCAAGATTTATTATAATTCCGCATTATTTGGCCTGACCTTATGACTGTTGTATTTATTTTGTGGTGCAATTTTCAATTGTACTTTATCTCGATATTCTAACCCGTGTGCTGAATTGTGTAAAGGCTTACATATTCCCGAAGAAACGGCCGACTAAGTATTCCACTTTATTTGTGGGATACCCTTATGGAGATGGATTCTGAATTACTTAATTTTAATGTGGAGATTCATCCTAATTGCCTAATTAATTTTAATGTGGAGATTCATCCTAATTGCCTAATTAATTTTAATGTGGAGATTCATCCTAATTGATCATAATGTGGAAATTCATCTTAAATACTTAATTGCAAAATATTGCCTTTGAATATGTGATCTTGGACCTCTCTTTGTTGCCTTACGGTATTACGGTCATGTCCCGCGAATGTGGGGATACCCTTAGCCAAGACCCTTCGATTAAATCATCATGTCCCTCTAAAATAAATCATAGTCCCTCGGATATTGCCTTCGAATATATGATTTTGTCCCTCGATGACCCTTCGGTGTAGCCTACGGTTAAATGATGATCGTCCCTTCGAATGCTAAGGTATCCTTACAAAGGTTGCCTTCAATGACCAATCGATGACCCTACGATGACCCTTTTACATCCAAAGGATAAAACTACCTACTTCTCAATAGTAAGGACAGTTTTACCCTCATAAGGATAGGAAATGCCCATAAAGACCTTGGGTAGGTATAACTCTTAATTGCTGAATCACAACCTAAAATATTTTTCACACCCCACACCTTTCAAAACATCTTTTAGAAAATCACCACTTGGTATACATTCATACTAGAATCATTACCGAGTTATATTTTTCTAAACAACTTTTAAAACTAAACGAGATAACCACTTTGTATACATTCATACGAGAATCATTACAAAGTTAAATTCTCTTTTCAAAACATTTTCTAAACAATTCACAACCACTTTTTCCAGACAAACATAAGTGATCAAGCAATTAAGAGCCCATGGATAACCATGGATACAAAGGGTGCTAACACCTTCCCTTTGTATAATGTACCTCCCGAACCCAAAATCTAATCAAGGTCTTTCCTGTTCTTTTCCACCTTTCCTTATTGGATAAAAGAAAAGTCGGTGGCGACTCTTGCTATCCGCGACATTTGCTTTCCAAAGCAAAACACACAAAGTCAGTTCACCGTATGACAGAACTGGCGACTCTGCTGGGGACTTAAAAAGAGAGGTTACCTTAAAAAACAAGATCACTTATTCAAATTGTCTGATTTACTTTTAAGGGATTGCTTGGGTATTTTATGCTTGAGTGAAAGATCCTACACCTGGATCTAGTGTACCTTAGGTAAGTAGCAATAGATCATCGCGACTATCCGGCGTATACTGGAATGGTCAAAATGATGGCTACGGTTAATGTGACACTTTGGATGTCCTGATGTTCCTCATGTTTACTTGAGGAAAAATTTGGCTTCCACGTGGTGTCATCAAAGCATTAACCAGACCTTTAGAACCCTAATTGACTCATCCTAGCCATTAGAAAGTAGTGAGATAACTGACTTCGGTTCCGACTGGGGTTGGTTGAGACTCGATACTACACTCTTTGAGATTGGACTTTAGGGAAGCTTCGGTCAACTACTTGGTGTTGCACTGAAGTGGACTTAAAGGAAGGTCAATGATTTGAGATCCTTCTAGAACCCGGTTACTATTCTAGGACAGGTTGAACCAACCAAACGTCAGTGGGGAGGGTATTTACCTATAGAACTCATGCAAGCCTTAAAACCTAAGAATGATTGTTGTGTGACTTGTTTGTGCTTGTTGTTTACATAACATCATAACATCATAACATCATAACATCAGGGCATTGTACTAACCATTTCAAGGACTTAGGGATTTAACTTTGCTCTGTTTTGTAAGGCTATGGCTCCCAAGAAGACCATCCAGATCAATTTTGTAGCGATCTCTCCTCAACTTAAAGGTTTAGTGTCAGAACTTCCCGATCATGCTCAGTTCATCAAGAAACATGGTTCTCTCCTCAATTTGGTTACCACTAGTTTCAAAGAAGATATGATGAGAGTCCTATTCCAGTTCTTCGATCCTAAACATCATTGCTTCACATTCCCAGATTATCAGTCGGTACCCACATTAGAAGAATTTTCCAGGCTGCTTGGGATACCTATTCTTGATCAAACACCTTTCAGTGGTTTAGAAAAGATTCCGAAGTCTGAAGAAGTTGCCGCAGCTTTACACATGACAAAGTCAGACATCGAAACCAATTGGGTAACAAGAAGTGGAATTAAGGGTTTACTTGCCAAATTGCTGATAAATAAGGCCCGAGAATTCCTAAAAGTTATGAATGTCCAGGCTTTCGAAGACGTTTTAGCATTACTAATCTATGGTTTGGTGTTATTCCCTAATCCAGACCAATGCATAGACGTGAATGCTATTAAGATATTCCTCACTCATAACCCTGTGCCTACCTTGCTCGGAGACATTTTGCATTCCCTTCACACCCGTACTATGAAAAGGCAAGGGACTCTCATGTGCTGCATACCGTTATTGTCTAGGTGGTTTATTTCTCACCTTCCTCAATCAATCTTGAAGAATGAGCGAAATCTGAAATGGTCTCAAAGGATAATGTCACTCTCCCATTCAGACATCCGTTGGTGTCCCAATCTTAGAGAAAATGTTATCCTCATCGACCGTTGTGGAGAATTCTCTAATGTACCACTCATGGGGATAAGAGGAGGTATTACTTATAATCCTGCTTTAGCCCTACGTCAGTTTGGTTGTGCTCGAAGAGATGGTCCACATGAAATGATTATCCAAGGCACGGTGTTTGACTATGACAACGATTCTCATAGTCTCCGTCAAAGGTTTGTACGAGCTTGGGGCATGGTAAAAAGAAGTACTTTAGGACAAAAAAACTCTATTCCTATGGAACCTTATCTCAGATGGGTACGCACCAGAGCTCGTGAACTTGTCATGCCATATCTTGCAGTCGGACCGCGGATTGTTGAACCAGAAGTTGAAGGAGGTACTCCTCAGATCATTCCTTATCCGGATATGCCTACCGATGTTGAAGAGCTAAAGAAATCCTGGATCCAGTTGAGAGAGGAAAGGGATACTTTTGAAGCTCAGTTCTGTGCTGAAAGGAAGAAAGTGTTAGAGCTCACCAGCCAGCTTAATGAGGAACGAAGACTCAACGCATATCTTCGCCCAAAAAGAAGCCGTCCCTGGGAGATTTGAGCTTTCATTGTATTTTTATTATTTCCTTTTGTAATGAACATTGATTAAAAAAATTATTCCCTCTTTTTGGTGGTTTACGCAAAGTTAAATTCCAAAAGTCCTTGAAAACATTTCATACATTGCATAGCATGACATAACATTGCATAACAGGTATTCTAAAGGATCTATGTTCTCACGGTCTTCCTATTGCAAACAGAAAAATGGCTCTCGAACAAACTGTCAAAGATCTCCAGGCTCAAAATGCTCAATTCCAGGAGATGATCTTAAGCTTATCCAAGGGGCAGGAGGAACTGAAGGCTCTCTTGCTCGAGCAGAAGAAGGACAAGAAACCTGTGAGTTACATTAACCCGGGGAGAAGGTTTAAAGGACAGACTGCAGGAGTCAAGATTAGGATTCCGAAGGATCAAGAAGAGGGGACAGATTCAGAAGAGGAGAATGCTGATCATTTCAGCCAGGAGGACGACGATGAAGATTATGAGAATGAACAGTACTCTCCAAAAGGTGATAAGTATAAACTGCTGGAAGAACGTATGCTAGCTATGGAGGGTCAGAAGGCGCCCGGTCTGGATTTCGAAAGCTTGGGTTTAGTCTCTGATGTGGTCATTCCTCGCAAATTCAAGATCCCCACTTTCACTAAGTACGATGGTGCATCTTGTCCTCAGATGCATCTGAGAGCTTACGTAAGAAAGATTCAGCCGTATACCACTGATAGGAAACTATGGATCCACTTCTTCCAGGAGAGCCTGTCTGGCACGCAGTTAGAATGGTACTATCAGCTCGAGAGCTCTAACATCCGCACCTGGACTGATTTAGCGACAGCTTTCTACAAGCACTACCAGTATAATTCTGAGTTGGCACCTACTCAGCTACAGTTGCAGAATATGACTATGGGATCTAAAGAAAGCTTCAAACAATATGCTCAAAAATGGAGAGATTTGGCTGGCAGAGTCAAACCCCCCATGACTGATCGAGAATTAGTGGACATGTTCATGAGCACACTGACTGGCCCATTCTACAGCCATCTATTGAGGAGTTCCTCATTGGGTTTCACTGAACTTATGTTAACAGGTGAGCATGTTGAACGCGGCATTCGAAGTGGAAAGATACAGGCGGCTACCTCTGATCCTCCGGAGACTCCTAATGACATCACTGCCCCTCTGCCTAACCATGACGAGACTGTCAATGCTGTGGAAGATGCTGATAGCGATTGTGACTTGGATGGCTGGATTTTTCCAACAGTTGGTGACAGACTCGATAATTGGAAGGCTGAAGACACTATCCTGATTTCCTTTAGTCAGGAGTAATTGTTATTGCTTATTTTAATGTATTAAATTTTGTTAAAGATTTTGTCATTTTATAAGCATATTCACATTCAATAAATCAATGGACCTTTTTGCATTCAAATATTGCGCTCTTTATCTTTCCTGTCATCTTTCAAATAAGCTATGTTTTCTTGCACACACTCACGTAACAATTTGCCGATCCATATCCACTCTGGATCCTGTTGGTAATAACTCTGCTACTGTTCATTATGACTTTGAAAATCCGATCTACCAAGCCGAGGATGGAAGTGAGGAAGTTTGTGAAGTACCTGAGAACTTGTCAGACTGTTACTACAAGAAGGAAAGACTATACAGCCGCATGAGGAATCAACTGAAATTGTAAATCTGGATACTGAAGTAGGCAAGAACATTACTGAGGAAAAATCAAGAGATAATATGGAATGATGAATGTCAAGAAGCTTTTGACAAAATCAAGAAGTATCTCCAAGAACCTCCAATTCTGATTCCACCAGTTGAAGGAAGACCTCTAATCATGTATTTGACCGTGTTAGAAAATTCAATGGGGTGTGTGTTGGGGCAACATGACGAGTCTGGTCGAAAAGAGCATGCAATATACTACCTTAGCAAAAGGTACCGACTGTGAAACAAGATACTCACAGCTCGAGAAAGCTTGCTGTGCTTTGGCTTAGGCTGCTCGCCGACTAAGACAGTATATGTTAAATCATACCACTTTATTGATTTCTAAGATGGATCTTATCAAATATACATTTGGAAAACCTGCTCTCTCCAATTTTAACAACAAGATGATTACTGAACTCTGCACGCAATTCAAGATAAAACACTATAACTCCTCTCCGTACCGGCCAAAGATGAACGGCGCCGTGGAGGCTGCTAATAAGAATATCAAGAAGATCATACAAAAGATGACAGTAACGTACAAAGACTGGCATGAGATGTTACCATTTGCTCTTCATGGTTATCGCACTTCAGTACGCACTTCGATAGGGGCAACTCCTTTCTCTTTAGTCTATGGAATGGAAGCCGTCCTACCGGTAGAGGTTCAGATTCCCTCTCTAAGAATCATGAAAGAGACAGGTTTAGACGAGGATGAATGGATTCAGACTCGACTCGATCAGATAAATTTGATTGATGAAAAGAGACTGGCGGCTGTTTGTCATGGGCAGATATATCAGAAGCGCATGACCCAGGCATTCAACAAAAAGGTCAAGAGACGGGTGTATCAAATCGGCGACTTAGTTATCAAGCGTATCATTCTACCACAAGGTGATCCCAGGGGCAAATGGACTCCCACATACGAAGGGCCATTTGTAGTTAAGAAGGTATTCTCTGGTGGAGCCATGATACTCACTACAATGGATGGCGAAGACTTCCCACATCCCGTGAATGCAGACATAGTCAAAAAATACTACGCATAAAAGAGACCCGCTAGGTCGACGTACCTAGGCAAAAATTAGGGATAAACATATAAAAATGTACACCCAGCAAGTCGAAAACCTGAAAAGGCGGCTTGGGCAAAAAAGGGTATCCTGGTGGACTGAAAACCTGAAAAGGCGGTCCAAGCAAAAACTAGGGATTAAAAGCGTATGACTATGTCCCGTTCTCAGACAGCTTCATCCAAGTTCAAGGGACTGAACAAGCCAATCACTTCTATCCGACAGCTGGAGATGAGATGCTTGAAGACATAATGACAGTAGCAGAATTAAAATCGATAGGACTTTTCCTTCATAGCTTTTTCTTTATGTTCTCGATGATTTCCTCTTACTAGGATTTCTGTCTCTTTGTACACAAATTGCCTGTCTATAGGCCCTCTTCCAAACCCAATACAATTTTATTTCCAAAAAAAATGCTTTTGTTTTACTTTTTCTGTTTGGCTTGCATAAACGTCCATTGATTTAATTTGAATTGATATATGCATTTGAATATGATCGATGTTTATCAAAATACATGCATAAAATAGACAATAACAATTACTACTAGACTTCAGGATCAAGGAGGAGGTCTAACCATGCTTCCAATGAATCCGCTACCAATTCTATTCCCCAAAAGGAATTGGCATTATTCCCCGGCAAAACCAGCTATTTCCCAGAAGAGGTCAGAATCACCAGACAGGCTGATCATCTCATCCATCCCCAGCCAGGCTCTGTTGAATATTTCTGCCACCAGACAGAAACCAAGTACCCCCCCAGCTGAGAAAGGGTCATTAACACAAATATCTCCAACCAGTATCTCGGGATTTATTTTCCCCAATGGAGTCGCCAGGAAAAACTTCTCAGATGCATAATTCATTCATTACATCATTTCACAGCATACGCGTGCATACAACATTCGCATCTATTTTCGCAAGCATAAAACATCTCATGCATCATGACATGGCATGAAGCTAACTTTTCTTTTCAGGTTAATTATCCTCCCAGTATTGTCAAATTAAGAAATTCATTCAGACAAACACCGTTATCAATCACATCCAAGATTCAGATACATCTTTCAGATATAATCTACATGAACGTCCATTCCGACAAGCACATCCCAGACATTTGCTGCAAATACAACATATACGAATATTATCAGATACAGCCTAACGTACGGTTCATTCTGATTCAGCCCGACATATGATTGCCTCAACTACTCCAATATGGCCTAGCGTACGACCCATTTGGATCTTCAGATACTACCTAGCGTACGGTACATTCCGAGGTGTAGTCTAGCGTACGACTACTTTCTTCAGATACAGCCTAATGGACGGCTCATTCTACGATTCAGATACGATCTGGCATACGATCCATTCTGATCCTTATTCCTTCAGATACAGCCTAATGGACGGCTCATTCCACGATTCAGATACGATCTGGCATACGATCCATTCTGATCCTTATTCCTTCAGATACAGCCTAATGGACGGCTCATTCTGCAATTCAGATATGATCTGGAATACGATCCATTCTGATCCTTATTTCTTCGGAGACAGCCTAATAGACGTCTCCTTTTGCAACTCCAATACGGCCTAGCGTACGACCCATTTGGATGTTCATCCCCTCAAATATGATCTAGCGTACGATCCATTCTGATCTCTCATCCCCAGTGAAGTCACCCGCCTAATGGACAACTCATTCTACTATTCAGATGCGGTCTAGCGTATGATCCATCCTGATCCTTTATCCCCAGCAGTATATAACACACTCCGACTCCCCAACGAAGTCGACAGCCTAATGGGCGACTCACTATACGGTCTAACGTACGACCCGGTATGACACCCATGTCTTCAGATATCGTCTAACGTACAATCTGAAGCTCTCATCATCAAACTTCCTGGATGGCATCTTTAAGCCCATCTCCATCAAGACTAATTGAGAAGTGCAAATTTTTGGGGCATTCTAGTGTTCAATAATCTTCCACCTCCAGACCACGAATGGCATACTTGCCATCCTAACTCTCTCGGTTCAAGAATATTGAACAGGGGCAGCTGTCATACCCAAAAATTTGCCCATTAATCTTGCAAAACATTTCTCGAAGCACTCCAACTTATTCTGCAAGGCACTGACCTTAAAGGAACAAAAGCCCAAACTAGCTTGCTCGCTATGCGAGCAACTCCTTCGCCTAGCGAAGCTTGCGATATATCAGAATTTTCGGGCTTCATTCTGAGCCCATTAGGTCACCACAATCACTATAAATACCGACACTTCAGTCACGAAAATGGACAGACGAAGACGGACAGAAACCCTGGCATAGAAACCCTGGAGATTAACTTAGAGAATTCCGAGTAAAGAAACCCTGAAGGCCGCTCATCCGCACCGAAGTTACCTCCGCCCAACTCCATCCGATACCAAGAGTGGTCAGTCCCTTCAACATCGCAGCTCAGTTGCAAACAGGTTTGCGCATCACTACTGTTTTATGCTTTTAATCGGTAATCTCTACATACATAAGGCATCATGATTAAATTTTCGGATATGTAATTTGATTTCACATGTGAATTTAAGTATGCCTGAATATCCTGAATGTTTGTCCATGCTATTCCTGTAATTAAATGCCATAAAGTTCAGGGTTCCGGAGATCATGCTGCTATCAAACTCAAAACCCATAGCCGCTCGCTAGCACATCGCTAAGCGAGCCTGTAGCGAGCACTCGCTAAGCCTTCGCTAGGCGAAGCAGGAGCGAACGGGACAGTGGCTGTTTTGTTTCTTTTCTGTTCTGCCTTATGTTTATCTAATCAAGATTTATTATAATTCCGCATTATTTGGCCTGACCTTATGACTGTTGTGTTTATTTTGTGGTGCAATTTTCAATTGTACTTTATCTCGATGTTCTAACCCGTGTGCTGAATTGTGTAAAGGCTTACATATTCCCGAAGAAACGGCCGGCTAAGTATTCCACTTTATTTGTGGGATACCCTTATGGAGATGGATTCTGAATTACTTAATTTTAATGTGGAGATTCATCCTAATTGCCTAATTAATTTTAATGTGGAGATTCATCCTAATTGCCTAATTAATTTTAATGTGGAGATTCATCCTAATTGATCATAATGTGGAAATTCATCTTAAATACTTAATTGCAAAATATTGCCTTTGAATATGTGATCTTGGACCTCTCTTTGTTGCCTTACGGTATTACGGTCATGTCCCGCGAATGTGGGGATACCCTTAGCCAAGACCCTTCGATTAAATCATCATGTCCCTCTAAAATAAATCATAGTCCCTCGGATATTGTCTTCGAATATATGATTTTGTCCCTCGATGACCCTTCGGTGTAGCCTACGGTTAAATGATTATCGTCCCTTCGAATGCTAAGGTATCCTTACAAAGGTTGCCTTCAATGACCAATCGATGACCCTACGATGACCCTTTTACATCCAAAGGATAAAACTACCTACTTCTCAATAGTAAGGACAGTTTTACCCTCATAAGGATAGGAAATGCCCATAAAGACCTTGGGTGGGTATAACTCTTAATTGCTGAATCACAACCTAAAATATTTTTCACACCCCACACCTTTCAAAACATCTTTTAGAAAATCACCACTTGGTATACATTCATACTAGAATCATTACCGAGTTATATTTTTCTAAACAACTTTTAAAATTAAACGAGATAACCACTTTGTATACATTCATACGAGAATCATTACAAAGTTAAATTCTCTTTTCAAAACATTTTCTAAACAATTCACAACCACTTTTTCCAGACAAACATAAGTGATCAAGCAATTAAGAGCCCATGGATAACCATGGATACAAAGGGTGCTAACACCTTCCCTTTGTATAATGTACCTCCCGAACCCAAAATCTAATCAAGGTCTTTCCTGTTCTTTTCCACCTTTCCTTATTGGATAAAAGAAAAGTCGGTGGCGACTCTTGCTATCCGCGACATTTGCTTTCCAAAGCAAAACACACAAAGTCTGTTCACCGTATGACAGACACCTATTTTAAAATGAAGTGAGGATTAGATATACCAATTTTTAGACAAGGATAAAAGATGAATGGGTAAAAAAAATGGGGGAGGTTAGAGCAAAAGACTTTTGTGACAACATTAAAACTTACAAACAAAAATTAAACCCAACTTAGATCAAACATTGAGTTTTAAATTATCACATAAAAGTAAATTAGATATCATAATTAAACCAAAAATTATATAACATGAAATTTGTAGGTCTTCTCATTTACAAACAATTCAATATCTAATATATATGACTCATACTTATGCTTGATAATAAGACAAATATAACCATTATAAACATTTACATTCATACAACCGAACTAATCAAATAAACTTTCAGGTGACCCTAATAATCTGAAACCATTTTGTGACGAATGACATGCCACCCAACCTGCTCTAACAAAAGAGAAAAATTGCATGCCAGTCAAAGTTTGGTATTTGTGAGGATTCTCTCCAATAAATCTACAAGTATCATGTAGATTAAAATTACGATGGAAGTTGCATTAAGAATTCCTTCAACTGATAAGTGTTCGCCTGTAAAAGTAGCATTTACCAAAAGTTATCAACCATCGTGAATGTATTTATATATGATAAATAAATTATTAAAGACTTACGCCAAATGTTACATAAATTACTATTAAATACTTTTATTTTAGATTTTTTTAAGTAACCAACATTTTCAAATTTAATTTTAAAATAATCAATATTTCAAATGATTTGTCAAACTAAATGACGTATGCGTGCATTCTATAAGAACATGTGCCCCAGACAGCGACTACTGCATTGAACATAAAGGCATATACTATAAGTATACGCTACAGGGGATGACATTGGGTACAAATTGACAATACATACACCACTATGAGTGACTACTCCTCTCGTCAGGCTTTTTTAATTTAAAATATGATTAGTTTGATAAATTATTTGAAATATTGATGATTTTAAATTAAATTTGAAAATATTGATTATTTAAAAAAAAACCTATTTCACATTTCACTAAAACATGTTAAAATCAAAGTCAATAATGTAGTTGGGCAAAAGTTACATTGTCATATGACAAACGAATAAGAATAAAGTATAATAACATATATGACAAAGCTAGAGGTTTTGATTTCCATGAGAGATACCAGAAATGAGAACATTATTGAAAACTTATATACTATAATTGAGACGGAAGATCACATGTTTTTTTTTCTATATATAATGTACTAATTTTTAAAATGCATCTTTCTATTTACAATAAATTTTGAGAAAATTATGAACTTTGAGAAATGTAGAATTTTCAGTTAATTAAAAATAACAACAAAAATACTTAAGAAAACATACATAAGTTTTGATTTAGATTAGTAGGTTATATAACTAAGAAAAAACAACATTAGTTCAAAAATAATAACAAGTTGTTATTGATAAATAAATTACCTAGATTGTCCAACTCATAAGTGGAGGTAAGATTGTCAAAAGCATCTGGCAACACAATATGACACATTAAATTTCTAAGCTTAATGCATATATAATTTTGTTTAGAAATAAAATACAACCACTAATTAAATTTGAAATTAGTGTTGAACTGTTTTTATTTTATGCCTTTATCCATCTTCGGGTCACTAATGCACTCAAATAAAATAAGGTTAAGATTAATTTGAAAATTGATAATATCACACCAGCAGCAAAAGGTTTAACAATAAATAAATAAACAAATTTTCCAAGTTTAGTGAATGTATGACTTTGTTCAGACGTAGAATAGGAACATTAATTGAAATTTGAAATTAGTATTGAACTTTTCATCTTCTTAGTTACATGTGTATTCAAATAAAACAATTGTTGAGACTAATACCAAGATTAAAATAGAGAAATTTAAAAAGATTTGGCTGTGACTATTAGAGAAGAAGGGAGAGGGAATTGAAGAGAAGAAAAGTAGTGTGTGTTTCAACTTTGACTTGAAATATATAGTGTGAAGTGAGGTTTTTTATTTATTATTTTTTGACAAGAAAGGGTATAGTGAGTTAAAGTTCAAGAAAGTTGTAGAGATATGTACTATTTTTTTTTGTTATAAAGAGAGAATGATGAGAGAGTAAAAGCAAAGAAAAGTAGTGTTGTATGTGAGTTGAGAAGTGAACCAAAAGGTGGAATATATAATAAGGTGAAGTTAAAGATATATTGATAAAGTTGTTGAGATATTTACTATTTTTATTTAAGTGTATTTGCAAGCCAGCATTAGTGAAGCCACAATATATACATCTATAAAAGAAGAAGAAAAAAACAAAGAAAAGATGACGAAACTGTACAATTCTATGTAGGTGGAGAGTTAGATATGCATGTAGGAAAATAACAGAAGTGTGAGTATTATTGAAGTTAGAGGAATCCAATGTTTAAAAATTGAATTGGTTGAACTTTGGGGATTTTTTACCAATATACCCCACTTTTTCGAATAAATTCCCAAAATAATCCAGTTTTCAAAAAATTTCCCAATATACCCCACTTTTAGAGGGAGGCGCCAATTGGATTGGCGCCAATTGGATTGGCGCCCCCTCTTAAAAATTGCAAGGAGGCGCCAATTGGATTGGCTAGGGCACTTGCCCTAGCCAATCCAATTGGCGCCTATGTGTAATTTTTAAGAGGGGGCGCCAATCCAATTGGCGCCTCCCTTAAAAAGCCTCAAATGGAAAAACTTTCAACATTAAAGTTGTAGATCTTTTCAAGACAATGAATTTGGATATAAATTTTGCATCATTTAGATTTTTTATGAGAAAGTTATGGGCAGTTGAAGTTGGACTTCTGAGTTTTTTAACTGTTATCTGAGTCATAATGTTTTGTATTATTGCATGTGTTTCTTTTAGGAATATGAATTTTTGTCCAACATAACATTTGAAGTAGACATCTTAAATTTTCCATTGCACTTGGTCCCACCTCAAAATAATTAAAAATGAGTGAGTTATGTCCCTGCGAACTTGACCCAAAATTAGGGTTTCTGTCAAAACAAGTGTATGTGAATTTTGCCAAAAGGGACCAACTTCAAGCCCTTTAGTTTGAATGATAAAAGCCTCAAATGACAAAACCTTCAACATAAAAGTTGTAGATCTTTTCAAGATAATGAATTTGGACTAAAGTTTTGCATCATTTGCAATTTTTATGAGAAAGGTATGGGCACCTGAACTTGGACTCTTTGACATTTTATCTGTTATCTGACCTATAATGTTTTGTATTATTGCATGTGTTTGTGTTAGAGTTATGAATTCTTGTCCAACATAACAAGTGAAGTAGACATCTTAAATTTTCCAATGCACTTGGTCCCACCTCAAAATAATTAAAAATGAGTGAGGTAGGTACTTGCGAACTTGACCCAAAATTAGGGTTTCTGTCAAAATATGTGTATGTGAATTTTGCCAAAAGGGACCAAATTCAAGCCCTTCAACATAACAATAACAAGTCCTTGAATTAGGGTTTCTAACCTATAAATTTTTGTATTATGATATGTGTTTATTTTAGAATTATGAAAGAAACCTAATGTTTGGAGTTTACACAAAGATAAATTTGACATAATACGAATTGATATTAATAAAATTTGGATTTTACACAATGAATCCTAATGGTGATGACCGGGATCACCTAACCGACCTCCGGTCCCACATCCCCTAGCTACCCTAACCCTTGGCCCTAACCCACGTTGACGATTCTGCACCGGTGTTTGTTCATCTGATGGTCCAGGAGCGTCATTACCTCCTACAGGAGAAGATCCGTTGAGGTATTCAGCCAACTCAGCATAGTCTTCAGTATTCAATGATGGTGTACCGGCGTAGCTGAGCTCATGACCCATGCCAGAGAAGTTGGGGTGTGGTTGACTCATGGATGGGCGACCAGGACGGTTGAAGGGGGACATGGGTGACAATGATGGGTCTAGGAAAGGTTGGAAAGGTTGTTGGGGTGTTTGGAAGAGATATGGTTGTGGGATGTTTTGGTATTGTGATGTTTGGGGTTCTTGGCTACGGTAGGTGATGGGGCGGTTAGTGTTTTGGGTAAGGCGACTTTGGTAGGGTGATGGTGTGGGTGCGAAGCGATGTTCGGTCGAAGGTTGATGGTCCATTTGTTGGTGGTGGTATGGGGGATGTTCTTGGTTTTGGGGTTGGGTGAATGACATGTTTTGGTTGTATGTTTGTGTGTTTGTGGAACGGAAAGTTTGTCGGATAGGTGGTTGTGAGTAACCGGGCTGAGAATGTTGTTGGGGGTTAGATGTTGAGCCTTCTTGTGTGTAACTTGTCTGGCGTGGGTCGTAGAGGTACATATCATCGGCGATGAATTGAAATCCAACTGATCTATACCAAGCCATATAAGTACGACTTGGTTTTACCTCATTTGGCATGACTGCGTCAGTTAAGACATGGTCATGACGGTGCTTCCACTTGCGACACTCTGATCTTGCGAAGGTTTGCCAAGGGTTGTAGTTCCATTGGTCGTTCACTTTACGCATATGCCATTCTCCTAGGCTAGCTGGGGGATCTGGGATATTCTGGACCATACCAAACTGCAGCTTCACACGATCGGTGTTGTGCAGCTCCACTGTTGTGAACCGTATTATCGGTGTGCATGTTGTCCATACGGCTGCGTCTTCAGGGTTGATCTGATGCTCATGATCCATATTAAGGTATGGACGCCAAATGAACTGAAATGTTAAAGACAATAGGATTTAAATGAATGTAGAAAAAGTCAACATAATATGAAGAAATAATGTAATTATTTTGCTTACGTCTGCCGGTCGAAGGTGATCCAACAGGTTGCGATATTGAGTAATACAATGTCTCGGACATCTGCTGTAATTCATACCGCGTGCCGACCATCTACACCAAAAAGTTAAAATAAATTAGTTATGGGTAATAAACTGTAAGGAAGGAAGTAAAGATATAGCAATTTAAACAACTTACTTTTTTGCATATGGAAAAGTGAAGGGGTTGTTATTGACCGGTGCTAGAGACTGTAGTCTTGACCATCCCCATGCTTGTAGCAAAACAGCACATCCAGAAAATGTAGAAGTATCTTTGTGGGAGTTTTTGCACAAAGAACTATAGAGTTAGGCTAGACATGCGGATCCCCAACTATAACTACCTATTCTATCTATATGTCTAAGTAAAGGTAAGTACATAATATGCATGCTAGAACCACTACCTTCGGGAAATAAAAAGGATCCTAGTAACAACATAATGTAACACCTAGTTTTGATGATTCGAGCATCTTCGGTAGAATGCTCATCTAAATAAAAACTATTATAATATGACTTTAGGCGTGAAAGTAGTATACCTTGTCCCCTAGCATTATCATCTAACAAATCAGTGTTTAAAAGCTCCATGCAAATTGAATTTGGAAAGTTGGTCTTACCATTAACAGCTTTGCCTTCAATTCGTAGTCCTAAAAGCATGTAGACGTCTTCTAACGTCACGGTACACTCACCGGTTGGAAACCAAAATGTGTGTGTCTCTGGCCTCCATCTTTCGCATAAGGCTAGAATGAACTTGTTATCTATAGACCAAGACATAATTTTGCTAAGGTGACCAAAACCGGCGAGTTCAACATAAGGTTGAATCATCGGGTCCATTGGGACAAATTCGTGGACTCGAGTGCGAAACCTTGAGACATCCTATAATAGAAATAATGTAACACTTGACTAAGTCGGTATTTCAAAATAAAATGGGGTTGGTGGAGATGAAACATAAAAAAGAAGTATAAGAAAAAACTTACGTATGTCGCGATGTTTGCAACTGTTCCTCTGTGTGCTTCGCCCATTGTGAGTAAAGACATATTGTTGGGGAGTTGGTGTAGATGAAAATGGAAGATTTTGTTGAAGATGAAATTGTAAAAGAAGTAATGTAGATGAAGTAGTGAGAAATGTAGATGAAGTAGTGAGAATGTTGGTGTGGAAGAATTGTTGAAGGAGTGGATCAATTTATAGGCAAATGGAGGAGTGCATGAAAAATTGTGTTTGCATGGTGTCTCCACCTCATTTGGCGACCATGTACAATATTTAGGAGGGGGCGCCATTCAAATTGGCGACACCATAGGGTACATGCATGCAAGGCTAGTTCTGAATGCTTGGTTTCGAGGACTGACTCCATGGGGGCGCCATTCAAATTGGCGACCATGTACAAGCCTTAAAGGTAGGCGCCAAACCAATTGGCGCCACCTTCTGCATGTCTGACACGTGGCATTGTTGTCTCCTGCATGCTGAACAAAACACTTATGGATGGCTTGCATGATTGACACATCATCTCTGACCATCTTAGGTGTCCGACACGTGTCTGTCTTGTCTCCTGTATGCTGATGACTACCTTCTTGATAGCTTGCCTGGCTGACACATCAACTCACACTGTCTTGCAGGATTGACACATCATCTCAGACACGTGGCTCTCTAGTATCCTGCATGCTGAATACTCACTTCTGTCTTGCATGACAGACACATCAAGTTTTGACTAGCTAGCATGCTTGACACATCAACTCACACTGTCTTGCATGACAGACACATCAACTCTTGACTAGCTAGCATGCTTGACACATCAAGTCACACTGTCTTGCATGACAGACACCTCATCTCTGAAATTACTTGCATGCTTGACACGGTATCTCAGACTACCTTCAATGTGAGACACTGATACCATCTATTTAAGTGTCTTACTATCACATTCATCTGCACTTGCAAAATACTTTTCATCTTTACTCACATTCATCTTCACTCACATTAATACTTATCATCTGCAAAATACTTATCATCTTCACTCACATTCATCTGCACTTGCAAAATAGTTTTCATCTCCAAAATGTCATCTTCATCATTATACAGTATCAACGTTCACTGCAACGGTGAAACTTTTGAGTCTGAGCTTCATGGTTTTTGTTTTAAAAACACTGATACCATTAGAGTCACGATGAAGAGAAATGCAACCTTTTTGCATTTCAAAAAAAGAATACAATCCTTCATAGCATCAGGTAATGTGTCAAAGATGACATATCAGAATCCTATATTTTTTGAGAATGGTCAATGCAAGTTTTTCCCCCTAAAGATACGAGACGATGAAGATGTTGAAAGCATGTTTCTTAGTCATGAACATTCAGGCATGGATTGTATCGAGTTGTACATTACTCTACAGCCATGTATACCGTCTCAACAGTCTCAACTAACAGATCAGGATCCAGCTGGTGGAGATGCTGCAGATGATGCACAATGGTCAGATGAACTCAACCCAGAAGCAGAAGTAGAGGTCGAGGTTGTTGATGAAGAAGAAGAGGAGACTGAGATACAGGTTGATCACATCCTGAATGACGACGATGAAGATGAGGCTTAACCACCACCAATACCTCCTACTCATGCCTATATTCCTCCTCAACATATGACAAATATGGCTCTTAACGACGATGAAATGTCCGACAGTGTCTTCTATAATCCGTATCCGAGACCAGTAGGCGAATTAAAGGTGGGAGACATGTTTCGTACCAAAGAGGAATGTGTCTTGGCAATCAAAAAATACCACATGAACAACTTTGCTGACTTTACGGTGAAACGCACTGATTCTAGAAGGTATGTTATCGAATGTCGTAACATGCTTTGTAAGTTTCGTTTGGCTGCATCTTACAAGAAGAAAAATGACTCTTGGGAGATCGCTTCAATAGACCCACCACACAGTTGCGTCGCAACAACCGTTGAACAAGATCACCGTAAACTGAGCACAACTTTGATATGTCGAGACATTCTGCCATTGGTAAATAAAGACCCATCAGTGAAGGTGAGTATAATTATATCCCATATCCGAACAACATATAATTATACTCCATCTTACAAGAAAGCATGGATTGCGAGGACAAAGGCTGTTGAGCAGGTTTTCGGCAACTGGGAGGACTCATTCAAGGAATTACCACGGTTTTTATGGGCACTAAAAACTTATGTCCCAGGAACTGTGGCAATTCTGGAGACAGTGCCAGCAATGATGCCAGACGGAACCTGTGCTACAGGTAATAGAATATTTCACCGTCTCTTTTGGGCATTTGACCCGTGCATCAAAGGTTTCGCTTTCTGCAAACCTCTCCTGCAAATTGATGGCACTTGGTTATACGGAAAATACAAGGGTACGTTGCTCATGGCAGTTGCACAAGACGGTAACAACAATGTATTTCCCATTGCCTTTGCTCTTGTTGAAGGTGAAACGGCTGGTGGATGGGGTTTCTTTCTTCGACATCTCAGAACGCATGTCGCTCCACAAGCCAATCTATGTTTGATTTCTGATAGACATGCTGCCATCGAAAGTGCCTACAACAACCATGACAACGGATGGCATGATCCTCCTTCTACACATGTCTACTGTATCAGACACATTGCACAAAACTTCATGCGTGCTATAAAAGATAAGAATCTTCGCAAGAAGGTGGTGAATGCTGGGTATGCTTTAACTCAACCGTCTTTTCAATATTATCGTGATGAGATTCGTCTGTCTAATGAAGACGCGGGGAGATGGATAAATAACATCCCAGTAGAGCAGTGGGCAAGAGCATTTGACGGTGGTCGTCGATGGGGCCACATGACAACAAACATTGTGGAATGCATGAACGGGGTTTTCAAAGGAATTCGAAACCTGCCGATAACCGCCTTGGTAAGATCAACCTATTATAGGTTGGCTTCTATGTTCGCAACCAGAGGTGAAAGATGGAGTGCAGTGTTAATGTCTGGACAAGTATTCAGTGAGTGTTGCATGAAGGTCATGAAAGAGGAGAGCATCAAAGCTACGACACACGCTGTAACAGTGTTTGACCGTCAAAGACAAAATTTCAGCGTCCAGGAAACAATGGGCAACAGCGAGGGGAGACCAAATTTAGCCTACGCGGTTAAACTACACAGAAGTTGGTGCGATTGTGGAAAATTTCAGGCCTTCCGCATACCTTGCTCCCATGTCATTGCAGCATGCGCTTATACTCGTCAAGACGCTTACACCCATTTATCTGATGTGTACAAGGCAAACACCATCATGAATGTATATAGTCAAAGCTTTTCAGTACTACCAATGGAGGATTACTGGCCTCCATATGAAGGAGATATTGTTTGGCACAATGAAGAGATGCGTAGAAAGAAGAAAGGAAGGCCAAACAGCACACGTATCAGAACAGAGATGGATTCCACAGATAAAATGATAAGATTATGTAGTATCTATCGTCAACCAGGACACAACAAAAACAACTGTCCCAATCAAGGAGCATCATCTAGATCTTAAGATTTTTGTAACATTTTATCTAGACCTTAAGCTTTTTGTAACATTTTATCTTGATCTTATGCTTTTTGTAACATTGTATTTCTGTAACAATCAATCAATATATATCATTAAGTTCTTGTTACAACGAGTTTCATAACCAACATCAGTACAAAACATCTGAAAACATAAATAATTCTAACTGATTACAACAATCAAATTAATGTCGTCTCGACCAAACATCATTTCCCTAGCATCCTTATCAGTCTTCATTCGCACCCAACCAAAGATACTGTCAAGTCTCTCAATACTTCTGATTTTTTCCCCTTCTGGTATTTTCCCGTCTAACCATCGAACCAGCTCCCTCTTCAGTTGATCTAACGTGGTGATGTTCCAAAACAGCATCAGCAATTGAGGTTTGTCTCTCGCATAAATCACCTTACCGTATCGGCGACGAACACCAAACATGATAGCCAAATGATTATATGAGTTGTGGAACAATAGGTCACACAACGCATCTATTTATAAGACAAAAAGGCATTTTATAAGGGACTCGCCAATTGAGTTGGCGCCTCCTTTTAAAACATACACATAGGCGCCAATTGGATTGGCTAGGGCACCTACCCTAGCCTAGGGCACCTGCCCTAGCCTACGGCACCTGCCCTAGCCAATCCAATTGGCGCCTCCATTCAAGTTTTAACAACAGTCGCCATATGAACAACTTTCATGTTCATCAAAAATCCATTTGAAACTTGGAAGCTCATCATTCATTTCAAAACATTATAGATCATTTTGACAGAAACCCTAATTTTAGGTCAACTTCGCAGGGACCTAACTCACTCATTTTTAATTATTTTGAGGTGGGACCAAGTGCATTGGAAAATTTAAGATGTCTACTTCAAATGTTATGTTGGAAAAAATTTCATAACTCTAAAAGAAACACATGAAATAATGCAAGACATTATAGGTCAGATTACAGTTGAAAAACTCAGAAGTCCAACTTCAACTGCCCATAACTTTCTCATAAAAAATCCAAATGATGCAAAATTTATATCCAAATTCATTGTCTTGAAAAGATCTACAACTTTCATGTTGAAGGTGTTTTCATTTGAGGCTTTTTTAAGGGAGTCGCCAATTGGATTGGCGCCTCCTCTTAAAAAATCCACATAGGCGCCAATTGGATTGGCTAGGGCAGGTGCCCTAGCCAATCCAATTGGCTAGGGCAGGTGCCCTAGCCAATCCAATTGGCGCCTCCTTGTAATTTTTAAGAGGGGTCGCCAATCCAATTGGCGCCTCCTCCTAAAAATGGGGTAGATTGGGAATTTTTTTGAAAACTGGGTTATTTTGGGAATTTCTTCGAAAAAGTGGGCTATCTCGGTAAATTTGCCGAACTTTGGCCGTGATTAACGTCGTATTATTTTTAAATTTAAATATCAATAAAATCCCATAATTGATGTTGGTTTTTGGATAATTGCCGCTTCTAAAATTCATTTTCAAGTGCCTTGATTTATAGAGTCAATTTGTTTTGATTTTTTTAAAATAATTTTTATAATGTTATATATTTTAATTTAAAAAAAATTATATAATTAGTTTGAATAATTATATTTAAAATATGAGATTAATTACTATACACTGTCAGTGTAAAAAGTTTTACACGGTCGGTTCATCACCATCACCCGTTTGTATTACTTTATAGATTTTTAAAATAAAAGTCAAACTTCTTTTAATATCCAACGTCTATAATTAACTGATGGTGTAAAACACTTTTACAATGTCAGTGTATTTCAATTAATCTCTTAAAATATTATTTTTGATATTTTATTATTTTTATTAAAATTTTAAAAAATCACTTATAAATGACAATAGTTTCTTTCAAAGACTTGTGTAAAAAAATATAAATTTTAAAATTTAAACTCGTAATACTAAAAACAAAAACAGGGGTAAATAAGAAATAATTTAGATTGAATGAAAAAAAAATACTTCTACAAAAATATTTTTTAATCAAATTAAAAAAAATATATTTTTATTTCTAAAATAAAATAATAAAATGTCATTTTCAAAATATTTTGTGTCTACTAAAAACATTCATAAATTAGTTTATCCATTTAACTAAAATCACTTATAACCAAACAAAAAGAATAAATAAAATTAAAAATATAAAATAGGTAAAAGTGAAAACATTCATGATCTCTTCATCCTCTCCTTCCCTAACTCTAGCGGCCACCCCTTCTCCCCTCTGTTGGTGCAAAGGTAGAATAAATGATGAATGGAAATATTTTATTCAGAGAATGACGGCTACAAAACATGATAAAAATTACAATGATTGTCACTCTATTTATAAGCTAAAACTAGGGTTACTATAATATGATAAAATACTAAAATACCCTCTAACAAACTTAGAGGCTAAGAAAATAGTACAACTAATAAATATGAATTACTTCTAATACCATCCCTTAATTCATATTCCATCAAAATTTGTAACACCAATTCCATCCCTTAATCTGAGAAATTGATCAGTCTTGATAGCTTTCGTCAGAACATCTGCCATCTGTTTCTGAGTGCTGCAGTGTACAACTTCTAACACTCCCCTCTGAACTTGATGTCTCAGAAAATGATACTTGGTCTCAATGTGCTTGCTTCTCCCATGCAACACTGGGTTTTTGGCAAGATTGATTGTATACTTGTTGTCAATCATCAGCTTCAGAGGTTTGTTTACTTTAATCTTCAGATCCTGCAATAGATTCAGAATCCACACAGCTTGGCATGCAGTAACAGCACCTGCAATGTATTCAGGTTCACAAGTTGACAACGCCACAACAGGTTGCTTCTTGGAACACCAAGAAATGGGACCTCCCAGAAATTTGAATAAGTACCCAGACGTACTTCTTCTGTCAACTCTGTCTCCACACCAATCTGAATCTGAATAACTCAGAAGTTCTGACTCATCCTTTCTTCCAGAAGGAAATAATACTCCATACTTCAGAGTTCCCTTGATATATCTCAGAATCCTGACAGCAGCTTGGTAATGGGACCACTTAGGTTTACTCATGAACCTACTAACCATCCCAACTGAATAACAAATATCAGGTCTGGTATTGCACAAATACCTCAGAGAACCAACCAACTGTTTGAAGGTTGTAGCGTCCACATCCTTTCCATCAGAGTCAGAATCTAGTTTCTGATTTGTATCAGAAGGTGTGACATCAATCTTACAATTCTTTAGATTAAATCTCTTCAGAAGTTCTAATTCATACTTGAGCTGATGCAAAATAATACCTTTCTCAGAGTATCTGAACTCCATCCCTAGAAAGTATGTCATTTTGCCTAGATCAGTCATTTTGAATTCATTCATCAGAACTTTCTTGAACTTGGCTATCTCATGTTCAGAACTTCCAGTCAGCAGTATATCATCAACATATAAACATACCAGAGTCATATTTCCTTCAGAAGTATGCTGAACATAGACACCGTACTCCATCTCACATTTCTGAAAGCCTTGCTTCTTGAAAAATGAATCAATCTTCTGATTCCAAGCTCTGGGCGCTTGTTTCAATCCATATAGAGCTTTGTATAATCTGTACACCATCCCTTCCTGATTTTTTTTCACAAATCCAGGAGGTTGTGACACGTAAACTTCTTCTTCTAATGGACCGTTCAGAAATGCAGATTTTACATCTAAATGCATCAGAGGCCAATTCCTGTTAGCAGCTATTGCAATCACCATTCTGATTGTTTCATGTCTTGCTACAGGTGCAAACACTTCAGAGTAATCCAACCCAGGTTTCTGTAGAAATCCTCTGGCTACCAACCTTGCTTTATGTTTTCCAATTGAACCATCTGGCTTTAACTTCTGCTTGAAAACCCATCTGACGCTGATGGCTTTCTTGTCTTTTGGAAGTTCTGTCAGCTTCCAAGTCTTGTTTCTCTCTATAGCATCAAGTTCTTCTTTCATGGCCTTCATCCAGAGCTTCTGCTTAAGAGCCTCTTCTGTACTTATGGGTTCAGAGTCTACTAACATGGCACACTGAATAACTTCTCCTTCAGAGTCTACTTCAGTGTCTTGCAGCATGTCAAATTCTGCATATCTTCTAGGGATGTTTCTGATTCTTTGTGGTCTCTGAACTTGTTCAGAGTCTTGAGCTTCAGAGTTTCTAGCTTCAGATGATTGACTTCCTCCAGAGCTTTGACCATCTTCAGGATCTGGCATATTTCTAGAGTCTGAATTGCCACCAGAATCTGGATTACCATCAGAGTCTAGGTCATTAGAGTCTGGATCATCAGAGTCACCTTCATCTTCTGAGTCTTCTCCAGAGTCAGAATCACTATCAGAATCAGAATCAACGTCAGAGTTTACTCCAACTTCAGAAATTCTTAACTCTGACTTTTCTTCAGAAGTTCTAACATCAGAATCAGATTGAGACTTATCCCAATTCCAAGCTTCTGATTCCTTCACAATCACATCTCTGCTGAATTCAATTTTATTGGTTTCTGGACAATAGAGCTTGTATGCACCTGTACTGTGGTACCCTATCAGAATCATCACTTTGCTTCTATCATCCAGCTTCTGGCTTCTGGAACATGTTTATAGCAAACAGAACCAAACACCTTCAGATGACTAACACTTTGTTTATCTCCAGCCCACTTCTGTATTGGAACTATTTCCTTCAACTTCTTCGTAGGACATCGGTTGAGTACATATGTTGCGGTGGCAACAGCTTCTCCCCAGAGCTTCTAAGGAAGCTTCTTCTCCTTTAGCATGTTTCTCACCATATCAAGCAAAGTGCGGTTTCTTCTTTCAACAAGACCATTGTATTGAGGGGTATAAGGAGCAGTAACCTCATGCTCAATTCCATTCTCCTCACAGAACTTCTGGAACTCTTTGGAGTTATACTCACCTCCACCGTCAGTTCTAAGAATCTTCAACTTCTGACCACTCTGATTCTCAGCCTTCATTCTGAACTTCTTGAATTCATCAAACACCTCGTGTTTAAACTTAATAAGGGATACCCATGTCATTCTTGTGAATTCATCAACAAATAACACAAAGTATTTATTCCCTCCAATCGATGCTACTGGAAATGGACCACACACATCAGAATGTACAACTCCCAAGGCATGTTTTTCTCTTGGAGCAGTTTCTGACGCAAATGACAATTGTGGTTGTTTTCCTTCCATGCAAACTTTGCATGACTTTTCAGGCTTCTTAATTGCAGGAATTCCATGTACCAACTTCTTTGAATTCAGATGTTTTAAGCTTCTGAAATTCAAATGACCAAATCTTCTGTGCCACAGCTCACTCTCCTTCTCAGCACTTGTTGCACTAAGACATTCTGAGTCTGCAGTTCTGACATTCACCTTGAATGTTCTATTCCTTCCCTGTTCTGACTCCATAATCAACTTCTGATTGCAGTCATACAGCTTCAGAAGATTGTCCTTCATGGTAACTGAAAAACCTTTCTCAATTAATTGTCCCACACTCATCAGATTGCTTCTGATGCCAAGTACATACCACACGTTCTGAATCAATGCTGTTTTTCCATTGTTCAGAATCACTCTGACATTTCCCATACCTTCTGCATTAAGATATTTGTCATCAGCACATCTGATCTTTGTCCTCTTTTCAGAGTCAAAGTCAACCAGCCATTTCTTGTTTCCAGTAAGATGATTTGAACAGCCAGTGTCCATATACCACCAGTCTATCAGATCCATATCATCAGATTCAGAGGCCATCAATAGCACAGATTCGTCATCAGAACTTCTGGCTATATTTGCTTCTTATGATTTTCTCTCCTTATTTGACCAACAGTCTCTAGCAAAGTGACCAAACTTCTTACAACAGTAACATTGGATCTTCTTCTTGTCATACTTCTCTTTTCCCTTCTGAGTATTCTTTTGTCTATCAGAGGTTGAGCTTTCTGACTTCTGACCACCATCAGATCTTCTCCTGGCTTCTGACTGCTTCTGATACCTCCTATCAGAAGTTGCTTTCAGAGCCTGCTGCTCTACTTCCCTTTCAGAAGTTCTCTCAGTCAAACGCAACTCTTGCGCTTCTAGACTGCTCTGCAACTCTTCAATTCTCATGGTGCTCAGATCTTTGGAATGTTCTATTGCTACCACAATGTAATCAAATTGAGAGGTAAGGGATCTTAATACCTTCTTCATGATTGTTTCTTCAGAAAGAGTTTCTCCACACGCTTTCATCTCATTAGTGATCAGAATCACTCTGGAGATGTATTCAGAAACTTTCTCATTATTCTTCATGTTGAGATTCTCATATTGCTTTCTCAAGGACTGAAGCTTCACCTTCTTCACTGATGTGTCACCACCATAACATCTAACCAGTGTGTCCCACGCAACCTTTGCTGTCGTTGAATCTGCAATCTTCTCAAACACATTTACATCAACAAATTGATGAATGAAGAACAATGCTTTCTGATCCTTCTTCCTTACTTCCTTCTGCGTGTTTTTCTGTTCATCTGTCGCATCTGCTGCTACCGGAACATAACCATCAGTGACAAGATCTAGAGCATCTTGAGCACCGAACAGTACACGCATTTGGATCATCCAACGATTCCAGTTTTTACCGTCAAATACTGGAAGTTTGGTGTTCATGTTGCCGTTTCCGTTCATCTTTCTACCTTGCACAGTACACTCAGATTTCTCACACAGTGTTTCCCAACCCACAGAATTAAAATTCTGATCAGATTTTGTTCAAGATTCAACACGAATCTAAGAATCAAAATCAAACACACAAGACCTCACGTTCACTCGTGTTTCCCGTGTTTCCCAATGAATCCGAACCGGAGCTCTAGATACTAATTGTTGGTGCAAAGGTAGAATAAATGATGAATGGAAATATTCTATTCATAGAATGACGGCTACAAAACATGATAAAAATTACAATGATTGCCACCCTATTTATAAGCTAAAACTAGGGTTACTATAATAGGATAAAATACTAAAATACTCTCTAACAAACTTAGGGGCTAAGAAAATAGTACAACTAATAAATATGAATTACTTCTAATACCCTCTATTGCCGGACACCACGACTTTTAAATAAAAAACCATTTCCATTTTCGCAATCTTCATCCTTTGGCCTCTCTAACATAGTCTATCGTCTAGCGGCCGCACAACCATCACCAATCTATCCCTCTCATTAACTAATTTATTTCCATCCATTTAGCTTTTCCAAAATGATAGTGTTGACGTTGGGAATCTTCCTCGAAAATCTCCAATTACAGCTTTCTTGAAACTCATTCATGGAGTTGAGTATCGAATTCGTTATCCGTGTCACATGAAATTTTCTTTTGACCGTTTTTTTCGCCTTCGCCGTTGATATGGATTTTTAGATGACTTTTATTTATTTTTATTCTTTTCCATATTCAAGAATTTGATAGGTGTCGCTTGCTTCACCGTTGGTATGGATTTTTAAATGAATTTTATTTATTTTTATTCTTTTCCATATTCAATTTTCCTTTGCTTCCTTAGACAAGAATTTGATAGATGTTTTATTTATTTTTATTCTTTTCCATATTCAATTTTCCTTTGCTTCCTTAGACAAGAATTTGATAGATGTCGCCTGCTGCTTAACATTTGTAGCACATGATAATCCGATTAATTTAAGTGAAGAATTTGTTTGGAGAGTTTTCATTAGGAGCATTGAACATTGTGAGATTTTTTTTATAGAGTAACACCTTTGTGAGAGACACACAAAATATTCACCCAAAACCTTAAGGTGATAGGTGGGTGAGTTGTCTCACTTATAAATGCTCAAGTCTTCATATTTCCAACCAATGTGGAACTATTATCCACACTATACACACTTGCTACATTCTCAACACTCCCCATCAAATGTGAGTTCGCCCCTAAAGTGGAAGTTCTTTTTTACTTCCACAAACTATTATACCGCACATACCATTTGTTATTCACTACCCTGACAATGTTGACTTTCAATACAAGTAAGCCAGTACATTTCTCGAACCAAATACTCATGATATCATTAGTTATGAGAGTTTTTCACTAGGGAACATTGGATATTATAGATTTTTTTAGAGCAACACCTTTGTGAGAGACACGCCACATATTCACCCCAAACCTTAAGGTGATAGGTGAGTGAGTTCTCTCACTTATAAATACTCAAATCTCCATATTTTCAACTAATATGAGATAATTACCCACACTACTCACATTTGTTATATTCTCAACAAAATTGTCATCTAAGATTGCGTTTGGTTTTCAATGTAAACGGTGTGGGATCTATCCAATTATTTCCATATGTCTTAGAAAAGATCTTGTCACAATTGATTTAGATCACCTATTGCTAATGTTTTTCACTAAGGGGAATTTATTGGTATGATAATTGATATAACAAATGGATTGGATGATATTAGTGGTATTGACTTGAAAGCTATATATGATCAGCCCATTGGTATGCACTTGGAGGCAAAAATAATTGTGTTTATATTTGGATATTTAGGGTGTGTTTGTTTTAGTTTTAAAATGATATATATTTTTTTTGTATTTTTAAGAATAGATTTTATAAAACTGTTTTTAAAAATATTTTAAGTTTTTTTAATATTTATTTTTCTTAAATTAAAAGATTAATTTTGACATCATATAATATAAACATACATTATTAAATATCAAACATAGTCGATATCGGAATTTTTTAAAAAGTTATTTTTCAAAAATAATTTTTATGAAAAATTATTTGAAATTATTTTAAAATTAAGTAATTTTTTGAAATTTTGATATCCAATTTTTTTTTTAATAAAATCGTGAAATATCTAAAATTAAATTTTAAAAATAATTATCTAATTTAAATTTTGATTTGAAACTTTTACAAAAAGTTTTTTTTACACAAAATTATGGGTCCGTTTGTTTTGTCTTTTTTTTAAAATAATTTTCATAGTGTTATATAATTTAGTGTAAAAAAAATTTACAAAGAAACTTTTCATAAAAGCTTCAAATGAAAATTTGGTTTGAATAGTTATTCTTAAAATGTTATTTTAGATATTTCATCATTTTATCGAAACTTTTTTTAGATATCAAAATTTTAAAAAATCACTTAATTTTGAAGCTATTTCAAATAGCTTTTCATAAAAATCATTTTTAAGAAACAACTTTTTGAAAAAAATGTGATTTTGACTATGTTTTAATCTTCAATAATCTATATTTATGTTTTACAATGAACAATTCAATCTTTTAATTTATAAAAAACAAATGTAGAAAAACTTTTAATATTTTAAAAAATATTTTTGTAAAATTCATTTTAAAAAATATAAAGAAAAAATCCATTTTTTAAAGCTAAAACAAACTGGCCCTATATTAGACTATAAAAATCATTTTTAAAAAATCATATCATTCATATTATTGAGCTGGTTGATGAAAAGTCCTGAAATTCAATAGAATAAATTCAAAATTTTATTTTTTTATAGATGATAATATGCTGACTTTTTCTTAGTTTTTTTTTTATGCTAGAGTCAATATTAATGTACATTTTTATAGTGATAACAATGAACATGCTTGATCATTGATTCTCTATAATGATATATTGCTAAATGTCAAATTCTTGGATATATTTATGTCAATATTAAGTTGAAGTTATCGGGGGTGTAGCTCTTTTCATTAGTTAATGAGTACCTTATTCAATAGTTTTCTTAGCATAACTATATAACTATATATATATATATATATATATATATATATATATATATATATATATATATATATATATATATATATATATATATATATATATATATATATTATATATATATATATATATATATATATATATATATATATATATATATATATATATATATATATATATATATATATATATATATATGAACATAAAAGAAAAATGTGAGGCACCGTCTTTTTCTTAATATTATTTCTATGTGATTAATAATTGTGCAACCTTCTTGACATCAAACCTCTGAAACCTCTGTCACACTCCCTGTGACATTGCTTTATTGTGAAATGAAATCCTACTTGTCTTAAATTTTAAGAGTGTGAGATGATGATATTTTAAAGTAAAAAATATTAGATAATTAATTTTAAATTGAATAGATTCAGGTTAGAATTGTAAGCGAATCATTTTTTTAATAAATATTTTAAATATTTTTAAATATTTTATAGTTAGAATGTATGAATACCCAAGATAATTCAGTCTATACTTAAGTTTGCACAAGATCGAGGAAAACACGAATGTAGAGAAGATAAAACCTAAAATTTTGTGTGAAGAGGTAGACTTTTGTAATGTGTTTTTCAGAATCCGGAATGCTCGATTTATAGACCAAATCAGTGTTGTTTCATAAGGTTGCAACCATTTATGAAACACACACTTTCAGCAATATTTTTGCTAAATGTTGCATTGTTTCACCTACAACATCATTTTTTAAACATTGCATTATTTCGCCTACAAGAACACTTTTACCAAATATCACATTGTTTCTCCTACATCAATAGTTTTCAAAGTTTGCACTGTTTCGCATTCTTCAACACTTCACGAAGTGTTGTCTATTTCCGAATTCAAATATACTGCAATATTTCACAAATTTTGTTTATTTCTGAATTCAAATCTAATGTAACACTTCACAAGTATTGCATATTTCTGAATTCAAAAGTTTATCTTGACTTGAATATTTTCTTTTCATTTTGGAACACACTCAAGATTATTAATTGTTAATAATTTAAATAATCTTCCATTTGTTCTAATAATGACAAGACCAGTTCCAAAAAAGAGAGGAAAAATGTTAATGCAGTTATGTGTCTTTTGATTTGAACTTAACCTTAGTAAGGATAATGCAAAGTTTAATCAGAATGTTAGGTAGTTACGCTTTGAACCATTTTCTCTTGTGATTATACCGACGTTATTTTACACACATTCTTTAATGGTTCTTCACATACATCTCTCGCGTAAAACTATTTATCGTCATGTGTTTTTCCTGTTTTTGTGAATTTTTCATGAAAGAAACTCCAAATCTCACTTTGAGACGACACCATCTCGAAATTCATATACGTGAAGTTCATTTGTATCTATTTCTTGAGATACATATCCTCGATATAGAACTTCATTAAGAGTTTGAAAAAAAACTCAACCCTCAATATCTAATAGTCAACATTGTCACAAAATGTTTCACAAATATCCAAATCAACGACTTGTTGTTACTCATTGAATCTTATGTTAAGGTTTGTTGACTTCATATTAGGTTTCTACCATTGTCGGAACTCTTATTCAAGGAGTTTCAGTCTCATACCTCTCGAGGTAGTCTTTACTACATTTCTGACAAGTGGTTTAGTAAATGGTTCAAGCAAATCATAATTCGATTGTGTATATGTGAATGAAATTATTACATCTTTAATCAATTTTCTCATGAAAGAATGTCTAAGTCCTACTTTCCTATAATTTTTGTTATACACTTCTTGTATGCTCTAGGTAGAGTGTCTTGACTTCCGTAATGTATAAACACCTTTGAAGTATTGTTTTTAGCCAATGGAACTTCCAACAGAAGGTCCTCCAACCATTTAGCTTCTTCACCAATGGAAGTAAGAGCCTCAAACTCCGATTCTATGGTTGAGAGAGTGATCCACATTTATTTCTTACTCTTCCAAGAAATTGCACCCCCGACTAGTGTAAATATGCACCCAAATGCAAATTTATGATATTCAACATTTGATATCCAACTCGCATCATTATATCCTTCTAATATGGCAGTAAATATGCCATAATGGAGACCAAGATTTTTGGTTTTTCGTAAGATAGCCAAAAATCCTAATGATGGTATTCCAGTGCTAACCATATGGATTGCGAGTAAAATCTACTCTTTTTACTAATTATAAATGTTATGCCGGGTCTAGTACATTACATGCACTTGCATATTCCAATTGAGTCATAACTCTTCCATCATTCTTTTGAAGTTTGACACTAGGATCAAATGGAGTACTCACTTTCTTGAAACGTAAGTGGTTGAACTTGTCAACTACTTCCGCAACATAATGTGTTTGACTAACTTCATAACCCTAAGTATTTCGCTTTACTTTGATCCCCAAAAGAGTGTCAACTAGTCAAAGATCATTCATCTTGAATGTGGAAGTTAGAAACCTCTTTGTTTCTAAAATTCCATTCATCTCATTGCTAATGATCAATACGTAATTAAAATAGAGACAAAAGAATATGACAACATTGTCACACAGCTTTGTGTACAAATACTTGCCACAAGAATTAGATGAAGAAGATTTTTACATAATCACACATGATGATGCAAGAAGATTATTAGATGAAGTGAGAGATGAAATTTTGAGTAATTTAAATTAATATTATATGAATTTTAATCAGTACCTTAATTATGTTCACTTGTCTCAAATCTTCACTTGAATTTCTATGTTCAACCTTCTTGATCAACTTCATCATTGATGTGCATGACACTTTTGATCCCTTTATTCTTTGATAATCTTTGTCTTCATCAAAACTGAACTAGATATAAGATGTATTCTTCATAATTTCCATTTTTTGATGATGACAAACTCTTGTGTGTCTCCCCTTAATCGGCGAGTCTTACAATGGCAGAGTCAAACCTTTTGATGTCATTGCTTCGGTGTTTATTTTAATCCATACAAGGATTTGACAAGTTTGAACACTTTTGTTCATTACCAAGAAGTACATAATCTTACGGCTGCTCTATGTAAATCTCCTAATCGAGATATTTATTTAGGAATATTATTTTAACATCCATCTGATAACTATAACGTTATGCAAGGAAGCTAATGCAAATGAAACTCTAATTTTGTTGTGCTTGCTACTAGTGCATATGTGTAAAAATAATCAACAATTTATGGAGAACCTTCCTCACGAGGTTCTTAATTTGTGGAAATCTCGAATTCCTTATCCTCCGTGATAAGTTTATCAAAATTCCATATCTAGGATTCTTTAATTACATTAGACTCCAAATTCAAAAGTCTATATACTTTAATGTTAGGTATATAGCCGGTAAAAACATATTTGATCCCATGATGACCTAACTTGTTCCTTTTAGGATCCAATTCTTATAATAAGCTACACAACCTCACACTCTAAAATAACTGATATTTTACGCTCTATCTTTCCATACCTCATATGGAGAAATACCATTTTTTTCTTCAAAAGAATTCTATTCATTATATGACATAAGGACTTTGTGACACAATAAATTTTATGTCATTCTTTCATTGTTAATAATTTTTTTAATAATAATCATTTTACTTTGAAGCTACACTTCTACTTGTATATATCTAAAATATATTCAATGCATTAAATATTTATAGCAATCGACAATCATGATCATGATGAATTATATTCTTAATTTCATGTTTAACATTGTTCTATGTTATATCCATATAAGGATCACATTATAAAATAAACAATGAACCAAAACCATTAATATTTTCTATCTTTTTTCATAGAACATTTATTAATTTTCAATAATAAAAAAATGTACAAATTACTTTTAATATCAAGATGATCAAGAAATAATTTTTCATATTAGCATGCACATATAATATGAGATAAGTAATTTTAAATTTAATAAGCTATTGCGCATACAACAATATAATTGAATACATGTTCTTCAAATAATAATAATAATAATAATAACAATAATAATAATAATAATAATAATAATAATTACTATTATTATTATTATGTATACCATTTTATGTTTTCAATACATGAACCATAACTTCAAATTCATAATAATTTTTAAAAAAAATATTTTATCCACAAGTAAATTCGTTATTCATCTTATGACATTTTAAACATTAATTATAAGTCAATATATTTTTTTTAATAGAAGGAGACATAAACAAATAGCAAAGTAACAATTAAAGTCAAATGATTAATTTATTCTAATGAGTGAGGAACTTTTAGTGAGGGGAGAGAGAGAGAGTTATAATTGAGAAAAAAAACTATCTCATGGTTTGGTAATGAAAAAAAAATATAGTTTTTGTTGAGTTCTTTATTTTGATTTTAGTCTCGTCTTGTAAACAATTTTTAAATCATATGTTGAACAACGAGATTTGTGGTTTTGAGTCCCTTATTTTTTACAAATTAAACATAGTTAAATAATCTAATTTCGTTAAACATAATGTTTGGATAGTTGATAACATGATTATCTCCTAAGAAACAAATCCCATAGTGATTGTTTTGTTAATGTGACAAGATCCCTCCTTCCGCCATAGAATTCTAATTAGATCCCCATAGCTATGTTGGATGATACCTCTCCATAATGCTTTTTCATCATTGATAATCCTCCAAATCCATTTGCACAACAGAGCCACATTCAAGCTACCAATGTCTTTCACTTATAGACCCCCTTCAGTTTTACTTTTACACACAATGTCTTTCACTTATAGGCCCCATTCAGTTTTACTTTTACACACAATCTTCCATCTAACCCAATCGATACCCTTTAACTCCTTTGAGCCATGCCACAAAAAGTTTCTTTCTATTCTAATTATCTCCTTTATCACTTTTACAGATAACTTATAGAAAGACAAAAGCTGAATGGAAAGGTTAGATAGCACCGAATTGAGTAAAGTAACTCAACCCCCAATTGACAGGAACTTAGGGCCTGTTTGATTCCTTTTTTAAAAACAGTTTTTTAGTTTTTGAAAATTTAAAAATTAAAAACTCATTTAATAAATAGTTTTTAAAAAAATGGTTTTGAAAACTGTTTTTGTTTTTTAGTTTTAAAAACTAAAAAACCAAAACTACTAAAAGCTGTTTTACTTTTGAATTTTTAAAACACAAAAACTGAAAACACATGAAAAATTTATAAATTTTTATTATTAATAGTAATTAGGTTGATTTCTTAAATATGAATTTGCAATAGAAAATATGTTTTTGTTATACTCATATGCGTAAGATAATTATTTGCATCGGAAAAACTCAACAAATAAAAAATATTACGTTTGCACAAGAGAACACATTTTAATTGGTCGAATATTTTCATGTTTATAACATGTACATTATATATTTATCTACTTTTTATTTTTTAATAAAATTTAGTTATCATTCTTTTATGTATTCATTATGTGATTGTTTATATTTTTACATGAACATTCAGTAAAATTACATTAAAAAATATTTAACTTATAGAAAACAAATGAAAATTTGTAAAATTGTAAGATAATAATTTGTAAATTTTATCTCTTTTAAGAAAATGATATGATTGGAATAAAATTAATTTGCAAATAGTATTTTACAATAAATTAAAATAAATTATAAAGAGATTTTTGGAGATGTACTAACCTAGTAAAAACAATTTACACGATCATTCAATAAAAATATATGATTTTGCTATATCATATAAATAATTTTAAAAAAAATTAATATGATTTAGTGGGATATAATCGTTATTGATCGAAAGTGTAAAATTAATTTACACTATCAACGTATCATCCATTTTCTCAATTGCAAAATAATTGTTTAAGATTTTAAATTAAAAAAATAAATTAGTTTAATTAATTACTGAAATAATTTTATACTTTTTTTAATAACTCTTTAATATATATAATATTTTATCATTTACTTATAATCACACTATTTCTAAAAGTAAAAATCAAACAATATTTAAATTAGTTTTTAAAAACAAATCAACCAAACAAGTTTTTTCTTTTATTAACTCAAAAATAGTTTTACAAAACAAAGCTTCCAAATAAATTTTTATTTTGTTTTCATCCTAAAAACAATTCTTAAAACTAATTTATAAAACAGTTTTTAAAAACAAAAAATTGAAATTGAATCAAACAAGCCCTTAGTGTTTTAAAATCTAAAAAACTGAAACCATCAAAATATGTTTTGATTTTCAATTTTCACTTTTACTTTTTAATTTTCAATTGAGGTAAACTGAAAAAAAAATACGGTTTCATTAATCGGATTATAGTAATTACTTGCAAGATTTTTTAATTGTAATATTTCACTCTCAATCTATTGTTAATCCTCATATATTGTTAATGAAAATTAAAATTCTCAAAATTCTCAGTCTCAATTATTCTCTCTTTAATTAATCTTCATTAAGTGAATAGTATATTTTTATACATTAAATGAATTGTGTATATATATTCAAACCAACACTAAAATATAATTTTTATACATTAAGTGAATTGTATATTTTATCATTAATTATTAAAAATATTTTAATAAACTTAAATGTATATTAGCTGAATTTTAATATTTTTAAAAAATATATCACAATTATTTTTATTTAGTAAAATAGATTTTTAAAATATAGATTATCAAACAAGCTATATTGTCCTATTTTAAAAAAATAGTTTTTACAAATTATACTATCAAACATATTTTTTCACTTTTTAATTTTTAAAACAATTTTCAAAAATTGAATAACCAAATAAATTCTTTTTATTTTATTTTCTCAAAAATAAATTTACAAAATAGATTTGTAAAACAGATTTTAAAAACTAAAATTGAGAAGAGATCCAAACAGACCCTTCCTCTTCCAAGAGGAAAATTTGTTCTTTAGTGTATAATTATCATTCTTTTGTTTTCTTGGCACCTCTTTTGCCTATTCTTAGATCTCTATTATTAATCTCTTTTCTTTATATATATATATATATATATATATATATATATATATATATATATATATATATATATATATATATATATATATATATATATATATATATATATATATATATATATATATATATATATATATATATATATATATATATATATATATATATATGGGTTAAAAAAAGCTAAAATAATTAAAGGCATATACAAAGTTCTAGCGTTTTCTATAAACCTATCGCCTAAATGAAGAATTGATTACAATCTTATCTCACACTGAGAGTTGTTAATGGTATGGAATTTAATGGTAAGTATTCTATCCTAAAGTTCACGTATAGTGTCAAGTTTTTTCATTTTGAATTCAATGTATATTTTATTCTTTTACAGAATTCAATGTATATGATATTAAATTATAGTAACTAAATAGTACGTTCGGTTAATTTAGAGTATAAAATCTTTAACATCAAATAGTTTTATTTTCTATGTTCAACATTTCCATTCATATTTAAAATAAATAAATTTATATTAATTAGAATAACATTAATATTATTTTATTTTTTTGTCTAGAACATTAATCTTATTTGTATTAAAAAAATCACGATACTAAACTCCTCTGGTGTAGATATCAAAACCTGAATCATTCAAATCAGAAATTGAAATTTGCAGCCTAAAATGACACAAAAGCTAGCAATGGGTTCAACATCATCACTTAGTAACCTCCACATTGTTTGCATCCCTTTCCTTGCACCAGGTCACATTCTTCCCATGGTTGACATGGCCAAGTTACTGGCTAGGCATAAAGTGAAGGTAACCATTATCACCACACCCCTCAATGCAATTCAATTCAAAACCAACATCAGTAGAGAGATTGAATTTGGTTCGCCAATCCAACTTCTAGAAGTGAAATTTCCAAATGAAGAATCTGGAATTCCAATGGGATGTGAAACCCTAGAAACACTTCCTTCAATGGATCTCAAAGGTAATTTCTTAATAGCTGTAAGTCTTCTGCAGAAGCCAATAGAAGAGCTTCTTGAAAAGCTAGAACCATTTCCAAGTTGCTTAATTGCTGATAAGCATATTCCATCTCTAGCTGATACAGCTATCAAGTTCAACATTCCAAGAATAATATTTGATGGTACTAATTGCTTGAACCTCTTTTGCAATTACAGTATTCATACTTCTAGGGTTTCTGAAAATCTCAATTATTCAGATCAGTTTGTTATCCCTGGATTGCCACATAAAATTACAATGAAAAAATCTCAGCTTCCTATGGTATTCAGACCCGGTTCAAATGAATTGTTGAATGGTTTGCGTCAAAAAATACATGATTCAGAAGATGAATCATATGGGATAGTGGTGAATAGTTTTGAAGAGCTGGAAGATGGTTACGTGGAAGAGTATCAAAGAGTTACCGGACGTAAGGTATGGTGTGTTGGTCCTGTTTCATTATCAAATAAAGATGATATAGAAAAATCTCAAAGAGGTGGTCAGAATTTAACAATTGATGCAAATGAATATGTGAATTGGCTTGATTCATGGCCTCAGGAATCAGTGATTTATGTTTGTCTCGGTAGTCTTAATCGTGTAACACCAAAACAATGGATAGAAATTGGTTTAGGGTTAGAAGCTACAAATAGACCATTCATTTGGGTGGTGAGAAAATCATATAAGTGGGATGAAGTGGAAACGTGGCTATTAGAAGATGGATTTGAAGAGAGGGTGAAAGGGAGAGGAATTTTGGTTAGAGGTTGGGCACCACAAGTTTTGATATTGTCACATAGATCAATAGGAGCCTTTTTGACACATTGTGGATGGAATTCAACATTGGAAGCTATATGTGCTGGTGTACCATTGGTAACATTTCCTATGTTTTCTGATCAGTTTTATAATGAGAAGTTGGTTGTACAAGTGATTGAGACTGGTGTGAGGTTGGGAGTTGAAAATGCTGTGAACTTTGGAGATGAAGATGAGTTTGGTGATGGTGTTCAAGTGAGTAGGGAAAAGGTTAAAGAGGCTATAGAGATGGTGATGGAGGAAGGTGAAGAGAAAAATGAGAGGAGAGAAAGAGCTAAGAAGTATGCTGATATGGGAAAGAAAGCAATTGAAGAAGGTGGTTCTTCTTATCTCAACATGTTGATGTTAATTGAAGATATCATGCATTTCAAATCAAATGTCTAAATTTAAGTTCAGTGATAGTTCCAAAGGCATTCATGTGTTGTATAACACATTTGAGTGATGTTTCGTATTTTCTTGAAATTATTATTAACTTTTATTGCTTGCTTGTGTTTTATTTTCACAAATGGAAACTGGTGGATTTATTTATGGATTATAATAAATTGTTGTTTGTTTTGTTTAGAATTTTTATATTGGTTTCTTTTTATTTTATTTTGATAGAAATTGGGTTGTGAATTTTGAATGGAAATGGTGAATGATGAGCAAGAATTTATCTGTTCAGTGTTTTCTTTTTATGTTTGAAATTTTATTGGGGTAACATTGCATCTATTTTGAAGTTTTAAACAACATACGTTGTAATAAAATAACAATTTTCTAAAGATTTTTTTTACATTGCTTGATTATTGGAGCAAAGTATAAATAATGGACATCACCTAAACGATTTTCTAAAGATTTTTTTTTACATTGCTTTATTATTGAACCAAATTATAAATAATGGACATCACCTACCCCTCGGTTGGGATCGATAGAATTTTTTTATTTTTTGATTGAGCAAATAATAGATAGAACAAGACATGTCTCTGATTCCCAACTACATTTAAAAGAAAATTACACATTCCTTCCATTAAGCAGACAACTCATATCTCTTTCATTAGGCTTCTTAAACTTTTTTTAGTTTTAAATTTAAAATTAACCTACCTATTTTCTCTATTAAATCTATTAAAGTGGAAATTATTTGAAAAAGTTTCATCTATCCTCTCGAATGGGCCGTCTAACCCATATAAAATCCCTAAATAATATACATTTCTCATCGGTTGATTGTCTGACTAATAAGAAAAATTATGTCTAGACTTAATTCTAGAATTCCTTATTCCCTTTATTCACAAATACTATTGAAACAGAGAAATATATATTTCTTCAATAAATGAAACGGACCCTAAACTTCATCTTCTCCACTCGAAACTTAATTTTCTTCGATAAACGAAACTCAAAACTCCATCTTCTCCGCTCGAACACCATTACTTCCACTAAAAGCAAAGGGAACGAAACATGAAACAACATAAAGGAAAGAAAAGGAAACAAAGCTTGATCCACCATTGTCTTCCTTGTCTTCATCATGTTTCTGTTAACTTAGCAATGTTAAGTTTTTTAGCTTCTTTATGTATACTTATATAACGTGACTTGGCAAAGTTTTGAACCTAACAATGTTTTTAGCTTCTTGTGCATGCATGTAACTTAGCATTTTTTTTATTAATGGGCATTATGGTCGTAATGACCCTAGTGACAAAAACCCCAATCTCATTCGATTTGTGTAGATTTCTGTAGGCTTTTCATTTGTATAGTATAACTTTGAGTTTTGATTCTATTTGTATTGAATTTATTATTCATTTCACTAATGTGTAATGATTGATGAATTTGGTTCCTTTTAAAGTTAGTAAAATATCAAGTGAGTAAATCAAATGATTTTTATTCAAAACGCATAATTTATTATGATATACTTGTTGATTTCACCATTGATTAGTAGATAAATGATCAATGATGCCCACATTTATCTCTAAAGTGAGTTAATAAGTTATGTAGATAAATGATGAGTCACTCTATCTTAATTTGAAAAATATTTCTCTAGTTAGGAAAACTTATTTCAATAACAAGTATTAGCTAGTGTGTGTGATTGGTTTTTATGGTTGTATTAGTTATTGAATTTTAATTTTATTTTTATAGAGTAGTTATGGATCCTAGTTAGATTAAAGCTAATAAATTAAGTGCGGAGTATATGAATGAAGTGGTTGAATTTCTTCAATTCGTTAAAAAAAATATTTCAGACAATAATGATTTTTTTTATTCTCCTAGTGTTTTCTTGTGGGAATACGAAAGAACGTGGAAATGAAGAAATATTGATCTATGTTGTGATGGAATTTTTCAAAATTATACAAGATGGACATGACTAGGTGAAGTGACAAAACCCATAACTAAGTCTCACAGAGAGGAAGTTAAAGTAGATATGGATGATCGACTAGAAGATATGATCCTTGATATTGGAGAAAATTCTTTTAAGAGATCCCATATGTATGATACTTTTTATAGTGACAACAAAGATACGTTTATCTAGAGTGCAAAAATCTTATATGATTGTTAGTGGTGTCAAGGCTGTTTAATGTAAAGGAAAAAAGTGGGTGAAAAGATAAAAAGTTCCATTGAATTGCTTTAATTGTTGAAAGATATGTTTCCATAACGTAATTTGTTGTCAAACCATAATTATGAGGCCTAGAATATATTGTGTCAAATGGGTATAGAATATATCAAAATACAAGCATGTCATAATAATTGCATATTATACATAAAAAGTACAAAAACTAAATTAGTACACAAAGTATGGGGAGTCACACTACAAGTTGAAGGATAATGATGTTGATGATGATGATGTAAGCACAAAGGGTCCTCTTTCAAATGTGATGTGGTACTGAACAATAAGTCCTAGGTTCTAGAGATTGTTTGCTATTGTAAATGAAGCAAAGAATATTATATGATATGCCGATGAAAGAAAAATTGACGAATTGACATAAAGCTGATTCTTTCCATTGGAAGAAAATTAATTCATTGTTTCTAATTTTGGCCATGAGCTAAGTGAAGGGAAATTGTTATATAAAACGCAGCGAAAAACAAAACTTACCTTAAGTTGATCCTTATGAATGATGCATGATAAGAGACATAAACAATTACTTCTTGTGGTGATTAACACCTTTGATGCATAATCGGAAGAATGATCAGAAGCATTGAAAAAAGAACAATGCATGTGCTCGGTCCATACAAACAAAGTGTATTCAATCTCAACGCTAGTTGCTACAAATGAATACAAGAGAGAGAGAGAGAGAGAGAGAGAGAGAGAGAGAGAGAGATAGAGAGAGAGAGAGAGAGAGAGAGAGAGAGAGAATACATCTATGGTCTAAAACTGAGTTTCATCAAATGCAAAAGCTTCTACATAAGGATTTTATTTATAGAATCGCTTGTGTATGGTGCAAGCTGAAAAAACCACACGTAAGTGCATTATGCCTTATGGTGTATTGTATTTCACTTAAGTACACGGTACCTATAACACCATGCATTAAATATCTAGAATATAATACATGATATGACACATAAGTACCGAGTCATCAAACAAATAAAAAAAACATCATGTTCTAGGTTGAGTCTTAATACAACATAGAGTTAAAAAAATGGGAAATAGGAATACATTCATTCAAACTGAATAAACATCAGGTACACAAAAAATAACAAAGATCTAGATAGCTAGATTTCCTTTCTCTTCCATTTATCATTCTTCTTGATCGGCTCATCTGAATATGATAAACAAATATAGGGTGAGACTATGTCTTAGTGAGTTCCTAGCAGGTTGACAAGATGGGTTATGACGACCTAACATAAATACTATGACTCTAAGTCCCATAACTATCTATATCATGTGTCTATGTCTTTAGGATATAATCATTTCGATGCTATCAATTAGCCCTTAATCACTATTTATCAAATCCCCGACGTCTGGCATAGTTCTATGATCTTACACAGGGTTAGATAAACTATAACTAGCCTGGGATATGATTTATGATGCTTTGCATATTTGATTCACCTCGACTAACACAATTCATAGTTGCAGGACTTATGTAGGCTAGAATAAATAAGAAAACATAGTATCACATCCCGTTCTCGATCCTATTACCTAAATCGATACTCAAGATTAACCCATACTTATTATAAACATCTAAGCTTGCCCTATAGTAATTGTCTTTTCACTATGTTCGTTTTACATGACATACTTGTTAGAACAAGTTTGGTTCTACATCTACAATCATTAAGTTTTGATGATAACAAAGTACAAAGATCAATTTTGTGTATTTCTATCATTGTTGTTCTTGGTCTTTGGTTTGAAAAAAGTTTTCATATCTGAAAACAAATTGAAACCCCCAATTCCTTGTGTTTCTTGAACATTTAATTGGCATCAGAGCTCCGGTTCTGGTATTGACTTTTTTTGTGTTAAACACTTAACCGTGTCAGATTCCGTTTTTAGAAAAACAATATGACATCTACAAGAAACATTGAAAAAGATCATTATTCTTCTAAAAATCCAACCTTTGATGGAGAAAAGTTTGATTAATGGAAAGATAAAATCGAAAGTTTCTTCCTTGGATATGATGCAGATCTATGGGATATGATAGTGGATGTATACACATATCCTGTGGATTCAAATGGTGTAAAGCTTGAAAGAA
The DNA here is from genome assembly GCF_024323335.1 of Lathyrus oleraceus. NCBI lineage: Eukaryota > Viridiplantae > Streptophyta > Magnoliopsida > Fabales > Fabaceae > Lathyrus > Lathyrus oleraceus. Next base: position 129,483,556 of record NC_066579.1, read on the forward strand.
ACAAGATGGATGAACATAAAAAGAAGGACATTAAGAACCATCACTGATCAATAAAAATCTTGTTGAATGTTATTTCATATATTGAGCATGAAAAGATGATTAATAGAGACTCAGCTAAGTCTATATTCGATTCTTTGAGGACGTCTCATGAAAGAAATGAACAAGTGAAGAAAATTAAGGCTCTAAATTTAATCCATAAATATGAAGCTTTCAAAATGGAAGAAGATGAAACTATTAAGGATATGTTCTCAAGGTTTTAAAGTCTAGTTGTTGGATTGATAATTTTGAATAAGGGCTACACCACTGTAGATCATGCAAAGAAAATCATCAAAAGCCTGCCAAAGAAATGAAGGCATATGGTGACAACACTCAAGGTGTTAAAAGATCACAACTTTGGAAGAGCTTGTAAGCTCTCTAAGGAGTCATTAGATCAAGCTAAAAAAGGATAAGCCTCGTAGGAAAGGTAAATTTGTGGCTCTGAACTCTATAAGCAAGCTTGAAAAGACTAAATCTCTTCAAGTTAAAGAAAAAGAGTCTGAAGAAGGTTCTGATGAAGATGACTATATGTGTATACTATCCAGAAGGGTCAACCAACTCTGGAAGCAAATAAAGAAGAAGTTTAGAGCCTATAGAAGAACACGTGGAAGCTCTGAGTCAACCTCTTGGAAGAAGAAGTTGGGAGTTGTGATGACTCATAAACATATCGTATTTTTGACTCGATTTACATGCATTTTAGTGTCATTTTTATGTCCTTTTTATAGTATTATTCCGGTAGTGTGTGTATGTTTCAGATGGGTTTGAAGCCTTTGTAAGACGAAACGATAAAAATGGAGAAAACAAAAAGAAAAACCAAGTTCTCTACTATCACGACGGGGCCCTAACAACATGACAGTCGTGACCCACCTAGGAGGTCTAACTGTCACCAGAAAATAAACTAAAATGAAGAAAATAAGCATGAGCAAGCTGACAAGTGGAACTTTATCCAGATGATGGTCATTATCGTCCCCAGACTCATGAAGGACGACCCTTCATGGTTATGACGACCGACATGCTTCTGCATCCTAGAATTTTTGCCACTTTCAGAAAGTAGTTTCCTCCACCTCTTATTTTTTCTCCACTACGTTGGCATTATTTTATTAACCTCCAGCATGATTTTTAGCTTATATATAAGACTGTTAGGACTTAGAAAAACAATCCAAGCTTATTGTAATAGCCATAGAATTCAAATTTGTAAAAGCGATTATCTTCTCACATTGAAGTAAATTGCAACTTTAGATCTTATGCGCTTGGAAATTTATATTTTGCAAGTATTGTTGCTGCTACTTTTTGCCATTGTTGCTGCTACTTTATTTTTTATCTTTCCAAAATTTTTATCAACATTTATTTCCAGCAACCTGTAGCAGAATTAAAGTCTCTATATGGAGTAGGTTATTATTATATTGAAGTTTATTATATCTAGGTTCCTATTCCTTTCAATTTTACTATAAGCCATTATACGTGCATGTTATATTCTATGTCTTTTACCTTAAATCTGAACATGAACATTACATGCCTTAAATTTACCGTATTAAATACGCCAACTTAAATTTGTTGGGTCCGGAATGTGAGGATATTCGTACCAACAAATAGTAAACTCAAACAAGTCAATACAAATGGTCAACAAAATTTAATTGACATTTATTCAATTAAAAATAATAAAATAATGCATTAAAATCAAATATGTTTTGTCCAATTCCTAAAATCTCATCAAAACACCAAATAAATGGCCATGATATTTATCATAGGTCAAACAGGTCAAAGGACCTTGGAGAAAAAATTTCATAATTTTTGGACATTTAAAAATATTTTGAAACAATTAAAAATAAATGCAAAATCAATTAATTCATGAAAATATTAATAATGATCCAAAAAATAGTTTTAATTCAGAATATGAAAGAGAAAAATATTTGAAATTTTTTGGTGAAAGTCCCATATTTTTTGGATCAATATTGAATTTAATATGAATTATTCAAGAAAATGCAATTAAAATAAAAATTCAGAAAATTTAAATTATGTGGACCATCAGATCTCCCTCATTAATTGAGGTGGCAGATCTGATGATCCAAAGCGCGCGTTCCACATGTACCTTAGTCAATTGCGTTGTACCAATGGTAATTAAAAGGGACGATCAAGATTAAAATGTAATACATGGATCCTATGGTTCACGGCCTTGCCAAGTCATCGCCGGAGCCAGAGCTCCGGTCATCTTCTCCGGTGGACCTTACCGGACTGGTCAGGATGAACCATCACCAAAAAGAAAAATAAGGACATGACCTTGAAGAAAAAATGGCATTGAGCTTGAATCTGACCTCCATTCATTCCAATTCCAAGTATATTATGAGATATGTGGAATTGAAAATTGAGGTACATGAACTGAGTTGCTTCAATTTCATCTCAAAGCAACTCAATCTTCTTTCCTACATTGGTAGGACTTTAGACAACCAAAGAATCAATAGAATTGAGCAAGAATTTGAGAGAATCGAAGAGTTTAAAATATCTGCAAATTACCTTCAATGGAGGTCTGAACATGATGGATCTTGATTTGGCTTGTGCTTGGACTCACTTCAATTGCTTGCAGGAAGAGAATGGAAAGGTTTAGAAGCAATGGATTCCTGGAGAATTGAATTCCAAAATAGTGGAGATTCAAGCTCAAATTCAAATGAATTTTTCAGGTTTATCCTTTGAGAGTGAAGGGTTTTCAATGAGGGATCAAAGTTGGCGCAATGGTGTTATGAATTCTGAGCAACTGAAGCTCTATTTATAGCTAAATCATATGATATTTGCACACTCACTTTCACTTTCCAAAATTGGCAAATGATGATGCAATGCTGCATGGGCGCGCATAGGCCCATGAAATGATGGTTTGAAGTCCATAATTGAAGAGCAGATGTGTTGAAGTAGGCTTGGATTTCAAGGCACATGTACATTGATGCTTGAAGATTGATCCATGCCAAATGATATCAGCCTGTTTAAGCCATGCGCAGGCTATGCATTTCAAGTCCAAAATGAATGAATTTGGGCTCTTTAGACAGGTGAGATCAAGAGGAAAAAGTTTGATGTTTAACACTTTTTCATTTGGATCTTGGAACTTGGAGAAATTTGAGGTGGAAGTTTGGAAATATTTGACATATCAAAATTTTTATAACTATCAAGCCATATGTCTCAATATTCCACCTTGCTTAACTTTTTATGGGAGCTCAAAATGAGAAACGTGTCTTCCTCAAAGTTGTATCTCTCTCAAAGACCTTAAAAATGGTCACCAATTTCATGTCATTCGGATTTGAAATGATAGAATTATGCATTTTTGAAGTTTGGAAAAATCACTTGATCAATGGTATAGGTCAAAAGTGACCTATAATGTAGCCTCATATCACATGCTCAAAAAAGTTGAATTAGATCCCACTCCAAACATAAACGTTTAAGTAGACACATTGAATTTGATTGTGCAGCTTGGAAATATTTCATCTCATAAAGATTTAGCATGTTATGGCCTTGGGAAGTTGACTTTCAAATTAGGGTTTAGACAAAATGACCTATAATGTTTCAACATAGAAAATGATTTTCCAAGAAAAACTTGCTCTAGGTCTCAACATGAAAGTTGTTTGTAATGTCATTTAGAGTAAGTTTTCTCTTGGAATAATTTTCATATGGTGAAAATTGTAGGAGATAGGGTCTAGGGAGACCCAGTTTTGATCAAATGAACTCATCTGGCCAACCACCATCAACCAACTTGCTAATTTCCAATTCTATTGACTTTCTTGGCTCATGGTAGATCATATATGCATAATATGATGAATTTTTAAGTGTCTCTTGAGAAATTTTATCAATTGGTGAGATAGCTTGTTGGAGAAGTTACTCAAGATACCTAGTCAAACTAGGGTTTCCAAGGCAAATCACCCTCAAACTCTTGAAGAAAACTTGATCAATATAACATGTAGAGATTACTCTGGAATATGGTGGACTAAAGAAAGAAACATGTCCTTGGATTCCTTGGATTAATCATGGGACTATGCAGACATTATGTTGTAAACATTCAGGATCATAATCATGTCTGACAAACGTATAAGTTGGATGATGCTTTTATTGCGTAGTATTTCATAAGATGCAGAGAGAGAGAGAGAGAGAGAGAGAATAAGGTAAAAAAGATTGTATTATTGAATACTGATTGTGCAAATAGAATTACAAAATATGTTTATTTATATACAACTAACTTGTATACTAAGTAAGAACCCATAATCCCTAATTAAATTTGAGTTTGGGCTAAACAACTTGGATTATATCACAATATACCCTCATATAATCCATGTTGTCGAACATAAGCTAATCATAGTCTATCTGAACTATTCCTAATTTCTTTCTCAAATTCAGGAATCTGTCGATCTTCAATTCTTTGGTGAAAATATCGGCCAACTGTGCTTCACTTGAGCAATTCCTTACTTCAAGTTCACCTTGATTTACCTTCTTCCTTAAGAAATAAAATCTAGCCAAAACTGGATTTATGGCTGACTTGTTGTCGATTTGCAGCACCAAATGTTTCTGTACTTCGACCTCAATCTCTTCTAGCACAAATTTGATCTAGATTTCTTGACACGAATCACATGATCCTACTATATATCCAGCCTTACACGATGATAATTCCACCACAAGTTACTTTCTCGCACACCATTATATTGGGGCGACAAATACTTGAAAGAAATAACCATTTATGCTTCTTCGATCTTCCTTATCTCCACACTAATCAACATTTGAATAACAATTAACCATAGCTTCATTTCTTTTAGAGTCTCGCCGAAATAGAATTCCATAGTTTATTGATCCTTTTAATTATCTTAGGATTCTTCTTGCAGCCTTCATGTGTGACACCCTTGGTTCACTCGTGTATCTTCTCACTAATCCGACTGAGAAACCTATATCAGGTCAATAGTTGCACACATATCGCAGAGATCCGATATTTTGTTTGAACAAAGTTTCATCGACTTTGACTTTCTCTGCTTGCTTCTCCAACTTCAAATTTGGTTCGACAGGTGAAGATGCAAGAGTTGAATCATCCATCCTAAATCTCTTGACTATCTCTTTGACATACTTTCTTTGATGTTGTACTATAGCTTGCTTCAACATTTGAAATTCCATGACTAGGAAATAAGAAAAGTTTCCCATATTCGACATTTCAAATTCCCTCATCATCAGATCTTTGAACTTCGAAAAGTTTTCCAAGCTATTTCTAGTTACCAACAAGTCATCGACATATAACCTTTCCTTTCTTCCTCCTGACTCACAAACCCAGGAGGTTGTGTGACATAAACCTATTCATCGATCCATTAAAAAAATGATAATTTCACATCTAAGTGAAATGTTGACCTGCCTTACTTACATGCCAAGGCTACCACCACTCGAACAGTCTCTAATCTTGCTACTAGTTTATATACTTTAGAATATTCGAGTCCTTATCTTTGAAGAAATCCTCAAGCTATTAATATTGCCTTGTGTCTTGCAATCGACCCATCAGTATTGTGCTTAAGCTTGAACACTCACTTCACTTTGATAGCTTTTGTATGTGTTGACAATTCGACTAACTTCCATGGGATGCTTCTTTCAATTGCTTGTAACTCTTCGACCATAGCAGACTTCCACTTCATATTCTTTAAATCCTTGCTATAGTTGTTTGGTTCAGCACCTGCAAGTAAAGCAAAATGAACTAACTCTCCATCTGGTGTGACTTCATCATCACCAGTCACTTTGTAGTCTTGAAGTCTTACTGGATGAACTCTAGCTCTTTGAGGTCTACGGCTTGTGCTAGCCATACCCTCTTCGACTTTGATTATGTCGGGAATGTCAACAACTGATTTGACTGGAATATTGGCAATTGCTTTGACTTCAACTTTATCGATTTCTTCGCCGACACCATATCTCATCAATGGCTAGTTAATTGGATCACCAGAATTCTAATCCCATGAAGAATTTTCATCAATAAAAATATCTCGACTCATTACGATATTCTCATTGATTGGATTGAATAGCCTGTATGCTCCAATTTTGTAATATCCTACTAGAATCATCGGTTCACTCTTGTAATCAAGTTTCCTTCTTCTCGCATCAGGAACATGCTTGGAACAAATAGAGCCAAACACCTTTAGATGACTCACTGATAGTTGTTTGCCACTCCATACTTCTTTAGGAACCTTGTTCTTCAACTTTTTGGTAGGACACTTGTTCAGAATATAAACAGTAGTTGAAGTAGCTTCACCCCATAAAGATTTTGGCCAATTCTTCTACTTTAGGATGCATCTCGTCATGCCAATATGGTCTTGTTTCTTCTTTCTGCTATTCCATTACGTTGAGGCATGTAAGGAGCATTTACCTCATGATTAATACCACGTTCTGCACATTATTCTTCAAACATCGTTGATGTATATTCGCCACCTCCATCTGTTTGCAGAACCTTGATCTTCTTTTCACTCTAGTTTTTGACAAGTATTTTGAATCTCTTCAAGATTTCAAATACTCTGTCCTTTCATTTGATCACATAGATCCATAGCTTACAACTGTACTCATCGATAAATAGACAAAAAATACCTATTTCCACCAATGGTATGATCTTCAAACGGGCCTTATACATCTGAATGTACTACTTCTAGTATGCAAGAGGATCTCATTGGCATAGTCTAAACGAAAGAATTTATAAATTTCTTTTCAACTAAATAACCTTCATAGAGTTTATCGGGCATCTCAAACTAAGGATATATTTTAGATTTACAACACAAAAATAAACTAACTTTTAGGAAGGACAACCTTTTTAGGGTATACATGCGTACTTAGATTAGTTGTTCTTTTATTCACACATAACATGCATAATTTTAGAACTTTTTTCTTCCTTTTCAACATTTGAGAACAACCACTGTTAAGTTGAATAACCAACCGAGTGAGAGTTACCCAACTTAATAGGTGAGATTGCCTTATACTATCCATTTTTTATCATTTTTTTCTTTTTTCTTTTTTCATTTTTTTCAATTTTTGTTTTTCTCAGTCAACCAAAATTGTATACTACCCATTTTTTATCATTTTTTTCTTTTTTCTTTTTTCATTTTTTTCAATTTTTGTTTTTCTCAGTCAACCAAAATACAATATGCAAATGAAAAGTATGTTCGACCATTCTAAATGAATTATTCAGAAAATACTTTACAAATTTCAAAAACTACAAGACAAAACAAATTAAATTGATTCTAGTTCTAGACACTAGGTATTCAAATAAGATTGATTTTATCAAAAATTTCTTAGGATCCTCAAACCTTAATCTTCCTTCCCCAGATTCAATATACTTTTTTCGATGAAAATATACTCCTAACTTTTTCAAATTTTTTAAAAATGATTCAAATTTTGGAAAAACGAATTCAACATCTGTCAACCAACAAAAATAATCGAAATAAACAAACCAAATAAAACAAGAAAACTAATAAAAATTAAACTAAATAAAACAAATACCGCCATATTTCAACTAAAAAATGTCCTCAATATTTATGATAAAAGCATAAGAGGGGTAGAAAATCTTGACTCGAGCATTTCCAACCCAAACGAGGATAATGATATGGAACTTTCAAAAAATATTTAAAATATTATAGAGCTTAAGGGATTATTACTAAATAAAGATATAATAGTTATGACAAACTCTTTTGTTATAGAACCTTCTAGCTACATAAATTAGATTAGTTGTAATATCTCTAGTTATTTATAATCATGTCGATAAATGTCTTCAGATCCGTCTAGTTTGTAATGTAAAGCCCAACAAGAGTGGCTCATCACTGCATTGGCATAAGTAATATTAAATCAATAACTTTTTTTATGATAAGCAAGAGATTGAATTAAGGGGATGATTAGGGTACTCCAACTCAATTACAACCAAAAGAGACTTAGAAAAAACCAGACTCATAAATAAATATTTGGAAAGTTACACCAAACAACCCAATAAATCTGATACTGTTCTCGTTCCCAAGTTTATATGAAATAGCATTGGTGAGCTAATTCTGTTTCACACCCCCTATAGAAGTTAAGCCTACCAAGTATTTCCACCAAACATAATGATTTTTGCCCCGATCTGTACCCGGACAATCCAACATTTGAGCTTGCACTTCTCCATATTTGTATGTTAGCAAACTAAACCATCAGACATAACTCTCCACTTCTATTTACTAAACAAAGCCAAATCAAATTTCTCGCAATCATTGACGCCTGATCCTCTAAGCTTCTTCGATTTACAAATTGTGTCATAGTTAACCAATTGATCTTCTTCTTCAATTCTCCCCCATCCCACAAAAAAGCTCGTTGCAATTTAATAATGTCGAGAATTACGGTTTTGGGAGCTTTATAAAAGCAAAATGGTTTTGAAAATTAGTCACAAGAAGAAATTATCGGTGTTGTACCCTTAAATTTGCCCTCCCCTTTCTCACCTATGTATCCAATCACTTGATCAGGAGATGACTTGCATACATCCACAGTTCATCCACATGCATCATTCCTCATGGATTAAAAAGAAACTTGGGCCCATGAAGCTAAGGTTCACACAGGTATCAAAGTCCAAAGGCATGGTTTGGTCACATCATCAGCATAAGGGATGTGGAACCCTAATGATAGTGGTAAAGGTGATTTCAACAAAGATTTGGCCAGACAATCAGTTAGGGCCTTCAAAATCCTAATTCCTCAAGACATGATGATGGGATCCTATGGAGCCTCTCTGAATCTAAACTTGGCCATCATAACCCTGATGCAGACTCATACATTGGAAAACTTATTGTTGAATGGTTTTGTTCAAAGGACTTGCTTAAGGGGTATGCCTCATGGAAGCCCTACTCAGGAGATGGTAATTAGATGAACTTGGGGGCTTGATTGTGTATTCATTGTCAATTTGCTTGACCTAACCTTTCTTGGAGCATTGGTCTTAGTTCAAAGTCAATGGTGTTATTCATTTGGTTGTGGACACATCTTTGATCCTGGTCATCTGAACAATCAACCCCCTGTGTTTCAAGCCACTTGCTGGTCATGCCATTGGTTCATGGACACTTTGTCAAAACCCTAGCCTTTTGGTCTCATTTGATGGCTTTGTTCATGTACATTATTAGTCAAGTTATTTTTCAAAAGTCCAACATCCAAGTCATAAAACAAGACAATTGGGAAACCAATTTCAATCATTGTTCAAACTATTTCAATTCATTTCATGTCATTTCATGTCATTTCAAACCATTACATTTTATTATACATAAGAAAATACAAGTCTTGACATTTTTGACCAATTGTTGACTTTGGTCAACAGTTGACTTTTTGGTCAACTTTGACCAAAGTCAACCCAAAACCTAATGCCCTAAATTTTTTCACCCTAATCAATAATCCATTGTCCATTTACAAAGAAAACACAAAGAAAATACATTTTTGACCATTTGTTGACTTTGGTCAACAATTGACTTTTTGGTCAACTTTGACCAAAGTCAACCCTCACTTGCTCTTGACTATCCAAACTTGGCCTGGCCTTTTGCTTCAATGTACATCCAATATTCATGCTTGATGGTGTTTTTCCCTTGGTTGCTTCCATTGTAAGTAATGCATTTTGTGCACCATATTGTCTTGACACTTTTGAACCATTGACCATTGGCCCTGGTCTGCCCCTAACCAATGTCCAAAGAGTCCTCTAGCAGTCCAACCATGTCCTCTGTTCATCACTCTTGGCTTGAACCTAAAACAACACAACAAAACCATGTAAGTACATGATCTAGACAAAGGAAATGCACTATGTCGGCCCTGCTGCTACAACAACCCATGTCACATCTTGCTTGCTGCATATGCCTTGCTACATCATGCACAATCATTGCAACATGCCACACATACCAATATCTTCCTTGCTCAAAGACCACCATACCATCATCATCATGCTAGCCTGCAACAAAACATCTAAAAGGACCCTGCACATTTCTGAACATCGCCACAAATTCATTAGGAAATAGCCATGGCATAAGAAGTTGGTCAAGACATTAACAAGGCAAAGCAATCAATGCATGACAACCATAACATAATACAATGCAATCAATGTATGACAGCAGGCCTGCCATGTGTTCAATCCTGCATCAAAACAAGGCATTTAAGACAAACAGACTCAGTTACCATGGCAATGTAGTGCAAAGCATTATTCTAGATAATGTCTTGGTTCAGGTCACAACCAAGCAAACATCAAATATGAACATCCAATGCAATGCTGCAACAATCATCGTGCTAAGACAACATGCAGCAGTCATCCAACATAATCATTGAGCCAAAGCACAACAATAGCAGGGCATAACAACAACAAAGAAGTTCAAGAGTGGAAAACACTTAACAGGGTTCAGTCATAATAGTTCCACAATCCAAACAGCTCCATTTGTTCCAGTCCTGTGTCATAACAGCTTGCAGAATTCCATGTGAGTGGCAATCCAAAGCAGCTCAAGTCCATTCCTCTTGATGACAAAAGCCATTCTGTCAGCCTGCAAGGTTTCATAACAAAGTCCAATCAATTTCCAAATAACAGCACCAAATGCCTATCATTTATGTTCCAACCAATCAGTATAACCATACCTTTGTGACCTAAGATCAATGTGAACCTGCAATGCAAGAACAACTTCACACATTGAAGCATCAATCCATATTGATCATGATGCTACTTTCCATACCAGGGTGCATACAAGCTGAACCAGGCTAGTTATCCCGCTGCAAAACCAAGACAGAAACATACAACCATGAAGTTTGCAATGCACTCAAGTCAATACAATGATTCCATGTTGCAGAATACAGATCATGAGTGTAACGTGCACTTAAGGCATGAATTGGATCATCAAGCAGTACATCATAAGCAGCAGACCACTCCTTTCTATCCTATCATGCTAGTCCATAATATGCTTCACCCACTGCAACCATAAGACCATGAGATTGCCCTGCAACACCATGGTTGTACCAATTTGCATCAAGCCAAACCTTCAAAACATGTTTCCAACTCAAGCTGAACCTTGTTTGTTACCTTGCAACTCCACTCATTCCCAAAACCTGCAATAGGCAACATGAGCAAACTCTGTATCAATACTAATGAGGTTACATGAAGGGCAAGGGTGTTGAACCATATTGCAATGCACAAACCAGGTCACAACAATTAGACATACCTCAAGGCCTGCAACAAGCCAAATGGAGCCACCAATACATTGGGTTTACATGACTGGACATCATGTTGCAATGGCTATCCTTGAATCATGGATTTGGAAACAAAATAAAATGGTGATTGTGTCCTACAGAGGCCAAAACCAACATGAGTTTTGCACATAAAAAACCATACTTAGCCACTGAACAGAAACATGAACTTACATGGCATTGTAAGACCAATTCAAGCTCATGCTGCAGCAAGAGAGATAAAAGAGAGCAGGAAAGTGAGTGCAAGCAGTGAGAATGAAACTTATGAAACATTGATCCAAACATAAACAAGGAAGCATCATCAACCTGCACTATGATCATTCTGTGGGACCAAGCCAAGTCCTACTAGCAATGTACCATCCTACAACCAATCAGCAACATGAGCCAAAGTATAGGTGAGCCTACTACAATAAAGGTACAACCAACTTGCAATCTGAGCCAAGTCAGGACAAACTTGCGACACCATGCCAATCATAAACCCTTGCAATCCTGCAGCAAACCAAAGCATAAGCACTTGCATTTAATAATTACCTGTTCAGCAGGTTACATTTGATCCAATTACTTAATCCTGATTCTAATGTTACCTGTTACAGCCGGTCTGTGTACCAAATCCATTAACATTCACACAACAAGCCATTCATCACTTCAAACCAAAGCAAAGTCACTTAATTTTTCAACCTGCAACATGAGCAGCAGGTCATTAAAAACCATTCCAACACAACTTCAATCTCATCCTAACTTGCAGTAGCCAGTCTCACTTCATCTCACTCATTCACTAATCAACTTAAGCTAACATAACTAACTGAGTTAGCATTCACTAACTAACTGAGTTTGCAGTTAACTTAGTAAGTCACACTTAACTAACTCCTAACCATACTTAACTAACTCCTAACCTCATGCCAAAGCTAAGATTTTCCAAACCTAAACTCTATTTAAACAATTCATCTCTCTCATTTTCATCACCCTTGGAACCTTGCGAATTTGTGCACATTCTCTCTGCAACCTCTCTCATCACCCTCACCAAAGCTCTCTTATTCTCTCACAGAAAAGCCATTGAAGCTTCACCTTGAAGCTTCAATTTCGCTTGAGCTAAGCTACATCACTCATAGTTTTCCATTATTCTGGTTCAGAAGAAGGAGAAAGGGACGAAAAGAAGGAACAAAAGAAAGAATCAAGACTAGGAAGCTTACCGGTAGACTCTCCGATCATCTTCTCCGGTATGTCATTTATAATTCATTGTCGTTTTCTTGCTCTGACTGCACCAAGGTGTAGCATTTAGGTTAAGGAACGGAACCCCCATGGTGTTAGGGATTTATGTCCATTGAGCACCATTTAATTTGAGTTTGGGACTCTAGGGTTCCTCTATGTTCAGGCTCGATTCTCCCAATGCGGTGAACCATGTCCATTTCCATTTCCGTATCCGTGTTTAGCACGCAGCGGCGAATTCTTTGGTGGTAATGTAGGGTGGTTAGTCAACACCGGCACCGACGACGGACGCCAGTGCGATGAACCTAATAAACGAACGGTGAGAGAGCGCACAGTGAGGGAGTTTGAACTCTGTTGACTTAGACAAGTCAACAGAGGTGAGGGTAGTGGGCTTAGGTGATCAGCCCCATTGAGTTTACGTTTCACACATGTACATTGCTGATACACCCCCCAATGGTTAGTAAAGGAAGTGAAATTTGGGCTTAGCCGAGCCGATTAATCTTTCTACTGATTCACACTGCGTTTTGCTAACACACCCCCCGGCAATGAAGGAATCAGTGATGGGCTTAGACGCAACCCATTTTCATTTTCGCTTCACACACCCCACTTTTTTTTGTGAATTTGCTTGCTGTACAAAAATCAGCAATGGGCCCATCCTAAAGCCCATTAACCAAGTTTTGTTTTACACACCCTCTAACATTCACACCTCCATTTCACTTTTTTTTTTCAATTTTCTTTTACGATTATAATTGGGCATATTTTGTAATTGACGATTTTGCCCCTTATAGGCTTATTTTGTTATTTTTGTATGAAAATTGCATGCTCCCCTTAGGATTAGAATTCAATCATTGTAGGACTTAACATAGAATTTTAATCATGATTTTAATAAATACTTTGACATGCTCCCTTAGGATTTCTAATCTAACTTAGAATCAATCAATTTCTAATGCATGATCCCTTAGGTTAGTTTCTAACAAGTGGTAACTTCAATTAGATCCAAAATTAGTCCCTTAAAAACTAAAACAAAACCCCCAATTAAATTGATCAAAAGAAATTTTGATTAATTAAATCCTTTGAACTTGTATAATCCCCCAGTCTAATTAAGTGACCAAAAGACCCTTGGTCACTTAGTAAGACTTTTCTTTCATGTTGTGGAGCTCAAGGCCTCAAGACAAGATCTTCAATCAAGGCGTTCTCAGTCATACCAAGCAATGGACTATTCAAGCACATCAAAGGTAGCATCTTCAACACTTGTTAAATCAAAGTTAGAAGAGTGTGACACGAGCCTTAAGCAATAGAGAAGGAGTGGGACTGGAGTATTCCTACCCCCATTCTGAATATCTTTGGGTGTGGGACGTATGACCCAACGCTCGTCGTATTCACCTCTATTCATAGACTTTAGCACGATTCTAACTATACGATTAACAAGTTTATCTTCACAAAGCAAAAATAACAAAAGCAAGGACTTCAACAACTTATCAATCACGAATCAAGTTGTACGATACGAGCCTTAAGTAATGGAGAAGGAGTGGGACTGGAGTATTCCTACCCCCATTCTGAGTATCTTTAGGTATGGGACGTATGACCCAGCGCTCATCGTATTCACCTATATTCATAGACTTTAGTGCAATTCGAATCGAACCATTGATAAAGTCTTCGTCTTCCATTCAAGAAACAACTGTAAAGATTCTTCTCTTGTCACTTGAAGTTAAGACGAGAATTATATGCCATGAGCCTTAAGTGGTAAAGAAGGAATGAGACTGGAGCTTTCCTACACTCATTCTGGATATCTTTGGGTGCGAGACGTTTGGCTCGTTACTTATCGTATCCACCTTTACCCATAGACTTTAGTGTGATTCTTATCCAGTAACTATCAAGTTTATCCCTTCTTCACTCTCTTACTTTGTTTCCATTCAAATCATTTTAATCTCAATCATCCATTTCCTCTTGCCTCCTATCAATTTCTTTTCAGCCTAATAGGCTGAACTACGAAAGCTCTGATTTCCTTATTTCACAATGAGGGTACGTAGGCAGGAGAACCTAGTTTCTTCGCGAGCTATCTTATTTATCAATCTACCTAATCTATTGCTACTCCATTCATGCAATCTATACCATCTTTTCGAGATCAATCATACTTCTCCTTGGACTCCTTGTCCATCTTTTAGGACGTCCTGATGACATTTCATCTCTTCAATCGGGAGTTGTTCGGCTCTCATCCCAAATGCTAACTTCATCCTTGTTTGGCTCTCATCCCAAACACTAGCTTCCTCTTTGTTTGGCTCTCATCCCAAACACTTAATTCAGTCTTTCTTTTCGGATTTACCTTATAGTGGCGGTCCGCTAGTGCACGTATTGGTAAATACCTACCTACCTCTTCGATTAAGAGTCTATCCTTCTCTTGGATCCAAGCTACTATCCTGATTTGATCTCGAATTGTCAATTCCCCAGCAAGTGACACATAACTCCTTGAACTCCAATACTACTATCATTCCTTGACTTGGTGTTTGTCTTGTGAGACCATGTTGCTTAGACAAACATCTCTCCCCCTTTATTCTCGTAGTTCCGAACTAAGAATATATGACTTTCTCATTGCACAATGAGAATACGTAGGCACGAGGATGCGAATCTTTGGCGGGCATACTTCTAATTATTCCTCCTTCGCCTTAGGGCATCATCCATATCTTTCATAATCCATTACCTATCTTCGATCATAAATCGTTCATCCAGTGACATACTGTCTCTTTTCCATCGAAATACACTTTCTTTGGAATTCCACATATCCTTTTAGGACACCTGATATAGTCCACATTTCATACCTAGAGTTGTTTGGCTCTCATCCCAAACATTTAATTCCTTCTTTTTAGCTAAAAACCCTACAGTGGCGGTCCGCTAGTCCACGTATTGGTTAACGTTGTTTCTCTCTATGGTAGAAATCTCACTTCTCTTATGGATTCCTATACACTTTCACCTTTCGATCTCAAACAATACTTCTTCAGTCACTTGTTACCACCAAATACTCTATTCTGTGACTTCGGTCACTTCACTCCATACATTGCCATGATACATTCGTATACTACCTTCATTCACCCCATGTGATGTACCTATTCTTTGAGCCAAATACACTATACCTTTGTGCTCCATCTTGTACCCTTTTTTGTGAACCAAGAGCCGATTTGTTCATCTTGTCAGACCCTGTAGCTTAGACGAACATCTCCTTACGTACTTTGCAGCCGTACTTAGGCAACTCTTTCTTTTCGGTTATTCTAATACAGTGATACAAGTGCTATACGCCCTCACTTATTGGTTCACACCAGTTTTACTCTTGGGTTCACATTTTCACCCTCTTTTGGAGCTCAAATCACACAATCCTTTGGTTCATACCATACTTCGATCACACTTCTTTCCACCTCTTACTTATAGTTCCTTAAACTACGAAGCTCTGAATTCCTCATTGCACAATGAGGATACGTAGGCATGAGGGCCCTAATCCTCACCGAGCACTCTATCTATTTCTTTTTCTTTTCCCATTATTTTGCGAGTAACCTTTAGATGTCACACATATTCGAGCGAGAACAATCAAAACGGTTCCCATGGAGTACCATGGATGTTTGGGGTGATAATACCTTCCCCTTGCATAACCGACTTCCTTACCCAGTATATCTCTTTCCCCCGGGTTTTATCGATGTTTTCCCTTCCCTCTGGGGATAAATAAAGTCCGATGGCGACTCTGTTGTATGTTTGAGCGTGCGATACGTTAGGGTATATTTCCGCTAGCTTCAACCGGGTCGAGTCGCAGACTAGGTCGCTCTCTTTAAGAGGTTTCACGACACTTTCCAAAGTTATACAAAGTAGTTGAACTACCGCGCCGCATCCAGGATAAAACAACTAAACTCTATAATGTACGATTACTACTTTCATGGTAAATAATCGGTCTAGAAATGCACCATTTGATCGTACAAAGACAATTCGAATATGGTATAAATCCAACTCGTAGTATCTAATATAACAAACAGTCGTAATAATCTTTCAAACCAAGAGAAATTCCAATAATTCTCCAAAGAAAATTCAGTAATGACCATTTGACCACTCATAATGATTTCTCAAACAAAGATAAATTCGAATAATTCTCTAAAGAAAATCCAAAAATTATACTTCATAATTTCTCAACTCAAACGAAGAGAAATTAACATAATTCTCTAAAGAGAGTTTAAGAAAATACTCGAAAAATTTAACTAGTAGAAAAAAAAAGGGAGCAGTTACCGCTTTGACAATTCAAAAGACGCGGAGTTATGAGAGGGAGGAATGAAAAACTCAACAAAAGGAGTTTTTGATGTATTTTGTAATGAAACAAGGAATTTCCTTATATAATAAAGTGAGGAAGAAAATATATCTCACATAAGCAATGTGAGACTAAGAAATTTTTCAATTGACACACAATGTGGGACTTAAGGAACCTTTTCAAATTCATCTCCCTATATTAGAATATTGACATGATGCTCCAACAATCCCCCACTTGAATTTAAAAAAAGTGTTTTAGAAGTAACGTCAAACGTTTCTAAGATTGTGCATAAACAAAGGTGTCTGCGACTTGAACCTTTGCGTAACAAGTAGGATTCCGATTCAACAAGAGTGACACAATTGTCTTGAACTCTATCTCATACATCAAACCCGCACACAACCTTTTTTAAGGTGTATTCTAATAGCATGTTCTTTAATGGACGTGCACGTTGTCATACCCCAATTTTGTCCGGGCATTTTAAAAATTTCATAAATTCGATTTTTATTTCAATTTGAATAAGTTGTACATCATAACATGCATTTCATCATTAATAATATCTAAAATATCAGTCGAAATAAATTCTTGAAAATACAGACAATTTGGTTAAATTATTTCTCAAGTACGTGCAAAATCAGCGGGTAAAAAGTTTCGAAATTAAACTCACAGACGCCAGTATTATTAATCTACGATTCGCGTAGTCTAGCCTGGTGTGCTCGTTATATTTTTCGACAACTTTTTCAGCTGCATTTTAATCCGTTTGAGCCTTTTAACCGGTGAAAATTTATTTTAAAATTTAAAGAAACTCTGTATTTTTTCAATAAGTATATTTCACACTGATCATTTTAGTGCATCCGATTTAATTTTTCGAGTAAATTTATATCTGACTCCTATTTATAATCGATCATTTTATTTCTTTATTCCAGTATTCAAAATG
The DNA here is from genome assembly GCF_024323335.1 of Lathyrus oleraceus. Taxonomy (NCBI): domain Eukaryota; kingdom Viridiplantae; phylum Streptophyta; class Magnoliopsida; order Fabales; family Fabaceae; genus Lathyrus; species Lathyrus oleraceus. The sequence goes on from NC_066579.1 coordinate 129,501,207, forward strand.
AAAGCAATTAGAGTTGTTTAGGTTATTTAATAATGAATAATAATGATTGATTTTAAAAAAATAATAATAAAATAAATTTGAGCATTGGATTCCATTGGCAATTGACAGCTAGCAACAACTCATTTTTTTATTGAATTTTCGCAAGCTGTTTCCATCTACAAAAAATAGAGGGAAATGAAAAGGGGTAGTCACACATTAATTCCCCAACGTCTCTCTCTGACCAAAAGATAAAGGAAAGGATAAAAAACAAAAAAGGGAGAGGTTCATCTCCACTACATGTTTCCTCTCTCATAAAAGATTCTCTCACAAGACTCTTAGAAGAAAGGAAAAGAAATAAAAAAGAGAGGAACAAGATTGTTCCTCTTCGTCCTCAACCACACGCTCTCTTCTTCTTCTTCCAACACATAACCTCTCATCTTCACAAAACTCCAAAACAAAACCTACTTCGCCGACCGTCCTTCACCAACCACCGAAGACCTCTCTTCCTTCCGTCAACAAAGCCGCAACCCACACAGAACTTTTCCGACCATCACCGCGAACACGCCAACAACCTCCTTCCGCCGCTATAGCAAACCCCCCCCCCCCCCCCCCCCCCCCCCGCCTGCATCTTCTCCCTAAATCGTCGCCTCCGCCTCCACCACCTACGACCACCGTCACACACACATCCCACCAACACCAAAAATCACTCATTACCGCGAACCCCCACGATCTACTACCTTCATCCGCCGCGCATCACCACACCCCACAACATCCATTCACACCTCCGCCAAATCTTCCGACAACAATGTCCAAACCCAGACTTTTTTATAAACTGTTTCGCCGGCGACCACCATCACCGCGAACACACCGACACCCTTTCACCGCCGCTGCTTCGCCACAAACTTCCTTCGTTCTTCTTACACAAAAACCAAACTCAAACGTAATCCCTACTATTCACCAACAAATTTTCGGTCCGATTCATGTTTGGTCTGCGATAGCAGAAAGAGGTTATGTTGTCAAAACATTAATGTTGCTATTCTGATTTTCAACTCCATGACGATTAGGATGCCGCGGTTATACCGATTCGACGCAAGTAATGATGATATGCTAATGTTATGTTCGACGATGGTAAAAATTTTTTAACTTATATTTCCTACTATAATATTAATTCCGGTTGTCCATCTTATTACATCACATATATTCGTCTTTCTGTTTCAATTTTTGATTTGAGCTCATCGCGTTATGGCTGGATTTCGATTACACTGTGATTTTTTTTCTAAAAAAAGGTTTGTAACAATGTGATATGCATTATGTTGTTATTATGATTGTTTGTACGCGATAATGACTTGGATCGAGATTGCTTTGGTATCCACCGGTTTCATTGTGACCTCTATCCATTTGTATTCATCATCAATGTGACGATTCGGTTTCGACGGTGGAATTTCGTGTGAGTCAATACCGTTAGCTATCAGTTTGAGACTGTGTCACTATCATATTCTTTGGTTGTGTTGGTTGAAATTTTGCGTGCAGGAAAAGATCTCAAACATAGAGGGGCCGTTTAAGTAGGCCGAATATAAGGAAATGAGAGGGAGACGGTACGAACACCAACACACTATAAATAAGTCTTTCTTCCCATGTTATGCTTTCTTTAAATCTTATTTTTGTCCATTTAAGAATCATTTCTGATATTAACTTAGTTTTGTTTTTTATGGATTAAAAATTGGTCATACCTTTATTTACAAATAGATAAATATTATCCATTTGACTAAAACAGTTTTTATAGATTAATGGGTATTAACCAAGATGACATTATGTGTATAAATTATTATTTTGTTTGATAGGTTATATATCATAAACAAATTGGTTGTTAATTCCAGTGTGTTAAAATCGGATTTCGCATGGTATCGAGAATCTTACGTCTTCAGGCCACTAAAGTGTTTATACAACAATACGATCATTGTGACTTGTTCAATCTGATCATTTTTCAAATCAACATTGTCACTTTATTTCTAACTCTTTTAATTAAATTAGTTAATTCATTAAATTTTGATTAATTAATTAATTTTTGTTAATTAATTTTAATTAACTTAATTATTTGACTCAATTGAATAATTTTGATAATTAATAGAAATAGTCTCAAAAATTCATCATCAAATTTAATACTCATTTCTGGCACCTGATCAATGAGCTCTTGAATAAAATTTGATATTCATTCACTCAAGTGATCTAAATAAAAGTCCATTCCTTATACTTCAAACTTATGAAGTTATTCAACAAGAACAATTTATTATTCCATGATTTGGAGGCATACAAGGACTCTATCTTCTCCCACAATTTTTTTCATGTGTCTCATTAACAATGTGATTATAAATATTATCTTCTACATATTGTCGAATAAAACCACATACATATTGATGTTCAAACTCACATTCTTCATCAGACATAGAATTCGGCTTTGCGAAACTAAAAATCGGTAAATGCAATTTCTTCATAAATAGTAAGTCTTTCATCTTCCCCTTCCATAAATGGTAATTAGAACCATTCAACAATACTATCTTCATCTTTGTATTTGACGGTATCATTCAAACAAGTAAAATAGCTTTTAACTAAGAGCTCTGATACAACTCCGATGAGAAATTAAAACACAATAACAGACCAACACGCATCGAATATAAAATTCCCCAGACTTGTAAAATCCTTGAGGAACAACAACAAATATAGGACGACAAATCGAACAAATAAAGGCGCAAAAGAAAATCGATATTTTTAACGTGGAAAATCCCTCAATATAATAGTAAAAACCACGAGTCGTACAGACCAAACAAATAACTCCACTATAATCAATTAAGGGTACAAGAGAGTCTTAAAATGATTCACAAACTAGTGCTAACAACCGCAAATCACAAAGCATACTAGCTTACAAATAAGAATAAAAAAACTGAAAATTTTCCCAAATCTACAGCTTTAGTGCGAAGCAAATAAATCTCACCTCAGACGTTATTTTAAAATTCTGAACGGTCAAAAGTTAGATATATGTGTTACAAATCTGTCCTCTAAGTTTGAGCACAGTCTGACGATTAACGAATACGGGATCGTCGATTTAGTGAGACTGGTTGCAGAAAAACGAGAATAAGTTTCTCTCCTCTTTTCTCTTTTTTAAATCCTTATTTTCTCTCTATCTATCTCAACCCTAAATTGATCATCTCCACTTAAATAAGTGAGATAAATTGCCTAATCGTATTTGAACATTTCTTCACATAGAAATGAAGCTGAAACCCAATAATATATGCATGAGAGAAAAATAATAGAAGTGTGAAGATTATTATTAAGTTATATGATTTAAAATAAAATAAAAACTCAATATATTTTTTGATAGTGTAAAGTTTGTTTAGTTACTGATATTATCTATAAAGATTATTCAAAATTTAACTTTTTTTGAAAAGGAAATAAATGACATACTATTGAAATTTGAATAATTACATACTCAGCCAAATTCTCAGATAACATTACTCTCCAAAAATATAAAGAGAATAAATGAAATTTTAAAAAAATGAGAACTGCATTTGAACACCCCAAACTATATCTGGGTCCACCCCTATATGCTGGCTGTATTTCTTTGAAAGGAAATGGAAGAATGCAAAGATAGAACATGAAAGAGCCACCAGCATATCCTAAAAATAAACTCACCATTTCGGTTTTCAATTTCTCTAAATTGATCAATCGATGCAATTTTGAATCAGCACCAAACAAACATGGTTATTACATATATTATGTACATAAAAACGCCAAACATTGATAAACACTAGCCAGTTCTCGTTGAGTAATAATCTCAATCACAAGAATAAAGGTGAATAATGGAGAGATGAATAGGATGATTAAATTAAAAGATATGTTTGATTTGTTAAAAAAATGAAGGACTGAAATCAACAACTTTTTTAACATCTTATTTGATGTAAAAATTAATTATGAAACTGGACAAAACTTATAGTAACTGATGGGACAGAAACATAAATTCTTGTCTTTCATTAAATCTTTGAGACATCTTTTTATCTCAAGCACAAATTATAAAAAAATATTTTTAAAAAAACATTATAGTAATATTATAATGGTCTCTCTCACACACATGAAAATAATATTATTATTTTATATATCAATAAAGAATATAGTAAAATTATATTATTTTTGTCCGGTGCATTGACATATCAGAAATAGTCAAGTAAAATAAATCACGCATTCATCCTTTTTCTCCTTCTTTATCATTATTTAATATTTTGATTCATAAATATTAATAAAAAATATTATAATAAAAATTATGTTATTTTGTCTAGTGAATAAACATATTGTTGAATGATAATTCAGTATTTTAGTATTTCGCCTATGTACTTTATTATTTCGTCTATGTGACATTATTGTTCGTGTATATAAGAGGATATTGTGCTTAGCCATTAAGTAATCTAATATAGCACGTTATACACAAAAGTAATGGAGTAACCATTCTCTGTGTAACTGTTAGTGGAATAATAGTAAAAGTTTGTTAGAGTTTGTTATTCTCTCTCTCTCTCTCTCTCCTCTCTTTTCTTCCATCTTCATCTTCTTTACCTTGTACACCAACAAATGGTATCTAGAGCACCAATTCGGATCCACAGGGAAACACGAGTGAACTGTGAAGTGTTGTGTGATTGATTTTGTTTCTTGAATTCATGTTAAATTTTTGAATCAGAATCGTAACAGAATCACATTTCTTGATTCTGCAGGATTAGGAAACACTAGTGTTTGGTGAGATCTGAGTGATTTGCACAAGACTGAAGATGAACAGAAATGGTAATCTGAGTACTAAGCTTCTAATGTTCGATGGCAAGAACTTGAATCGGTGGATGATTTAGATGCGTGTGTTGTTTGGTGCTCAACAGGTGTCCAACCAAGAAGCCGAAGGAAATTGTTCCTTTAGAGAAGTAGACTAGAGGTAACCAAAGTGTGAGCCATCTGAAGGTGTTTGGTTCTGTTTGTTACAAACATGTTCGAAATGCTAGAGAAAGAAGTTGGATGACACAAGAAGAGTTATGTTTCTTGTAGGGTACCATAGTACAAATGCTTATAAGCTTTATTGTCTTATCACTAACAAGGTTGAATTCATCAGATATGTCATTGTGAAAGAATCCGAAGCGTGGGATTGGAGTAAATCTCAACCCAACTCTGGTGTAGAGTTAACCTCTGAAGATACTTTGAAATCTAAAGGTTCTGAAGATGATTCTGAAGGTGAGTCAGACTCTGAAGTTGAATTTGATTCTGATCTAGATTCGGATGGTGATTCAGACTCTGGTGAAGATCCATACTTTAGGAATATTCCAGACTCTGAAGTTGGTCATGCCTCTGTGGTGGTACTTTTGGGGTTCCAGCATCTGATACTATTCGAGTGTCTGGAGGAGATTCTGAACATGTTCAGAGGCCATAAAGAATCAGAAGCATACCAAGAAGGTTTATAGAGTTTGACATGCTGAAAGATACTGAAGTAGACTCTAAAGGAGAATTCATTCAGTGTGCCATGTTAGTAGACTCTGAACTAGTGACTACATAAGAAGCGCTTAAGAAGAAAGTATGGTTGAAGGCCATGAAAGAAGAACTTGAGGCTATAGAAAGAAATAAGACTTGGAAGTTGATTGAGCTTCCAAAGAACAAGAAATCCATCAGTGTCATATGGGTTTTCAAGGTGAAACTGAAGCCAGATGGATCAATTGGGAAACACAAAGCAATGTTAGTTGCAAGAGGTTTTCTATAGAAACCTGGGTTAGACTACCTTGAGGTGTTTTCTCCTGTAGCAGGACATGAGACAATCAGATTGGTGATTGCGATAGCTGCTAATAGGAATTGGCCTCTGATGCATTTGGATGTGAAATTTGCACTTCTGAAAGGCCCATTACAAGAAGAGTTATACATGTTACAACCTCCTGGATTTCTGAAAAAGAATCAAGAAGGGAAGGTGTACAGGTTACATAAAGCGTTGTATGGAATGAAACAAGCTCCTAAAGCTTGGAATTTGAAAATTAATTCATTTTTCAAGCTTCAAGGATTCAGAAAGTGTGAGATGGAGTATGGTGTCTATGTTCATCATACCTCTGAAGGCAATATGATTCTGGTATGTTTGTATATTAATGACATATTGCTAACAGAAAGTTATGAACATGAGATAGATAAGTTCAAGAAGGTGCTGATGAATGAGTTTGAGATAACTGATCTAAGAAAGATGACATATTTCTTAGGTATGCAGTTTATGTATTCTGAGAAGGGTATCATTTTACATCAGTTGAAGTATGAACTTGAGCTTCTAAAGAGATTCGAGCTGCTGAATTGTAAGGATGATGTCACACCGTTAGAAACAAATCACAAATTGGATTCTGATCCTGAAGGTGATGATGTAGATGCTACAACTTTCAAATAATTAGTTGGATCTCTAAGGTATTTATGTGATATCATACCTGATATTTGCTATGTAAATAGAATGGTTAGTAGGTTCATGAGTAAACTTGAAGTGGTCTCATTACCAAGATGTTGTTAGGATTCTGAGGTATATTAAGGGGACTCTGAAGAATGGAGTTTTGTTTCCTTCTGGGGAAATGGATAGTTCAGAGTTGATGTGTTACTAAAACTCTAATTGGTGTGAAGACAGAGTTGACAGAAGAAGTACTTCATGATATTTGTTTAAGTATCCGGGAGGTCTTACTTCTTAGTGTTCCAAGAAGTAACCAGTTGTTGTTTTGTCACTCTGTGAAGCTGAATATATTGCAGACATTGTGGCTGCATGTAGAGCTGTTTGACTTCTGAATTTACTGCGGGATCTGAAGATCAGGATAAATAAGCCTGAAGCTGATGATTGATAACAAATATGTAATCAATCTTGTCAAGAATCCAGTGTTGAACGGGAGAAGCAAGCATATTGAGACTAAGTATCATTTTCTGAGAAGTCAGGTTCAAAATGGAGTGCTAGAAGTTATGCATTGTAGCCCTCAGAAGCAGCTGACAAATGTTTTGACGAAAACGATCAAGACTCAATTTCTCCACTTGAGGGATGAAATTAGTGTTATTAGTTTTGATTAGTTAAATCCTGAATTAATGGATGGTGTTGAAGGGTACATTAATATTTTAGTATTTCGCATACATGACATTATTTTTTGTGTATATAAGAGAGTAGTGTACTTAGCCATTGAGTAATGTAATATGACACGCTCTACGCAAAAATAGAGACTAACCATTCTCTATGTAATCATTAGTGAAATAGCAGTGGAAGTTTGTTAGAGTTTGTTATTCTCTCTCTTCTCTATTTTCCTTCATCTTCATCTTCTTCACCTGCACCAACACATATCAAATAAAGTATAGTAAAAAAAATCTATCTCTTCAATTTTTTTCCTCCTACTCATGATTTAATATTTGATTCATAAATATTAATATTTTGTATATCAATAAAGAATATTATAGTGAAAGTCATATTAATTCGCATAAAGAATCATGAAAAATGGTTCGCTCGTATTGGTTTGCAGTACTTTTACAAATTGATTCGCACAATTTTTCTAAGAATTAGTGTAAAATGGAGTAACAGCCAACTAAATATAAATGTAACAATAATTGTTAAATAAACTAGAAAATAAAAATAACTTAACTATTTATAATTGAATTTTTAAAGTAATGTGATTGAAATGATTCATGTGGGATTATGAAATTTTTCTCTCAGCCAATTTGGAGTTCAAAGAAAATTGAAAGGACTAGCTTTATTAAAGTTAATGTGGGACTATAAAGTTTTATTGCTATTTTATTCATTCTAATAAAATAAATATTTAATATTATTATACTAATTATTATACCCCTTACATCTCTAATTAGTTGAGAGTTACAAATAAATCGCATACTCGAATTTATATCACGTATCGAATTAAATTATGAATTGTTTGACTATGAGTGATACAACTACTAGCATAACTTGAAATCATTACATCATAAACACATTTTATCATTTTCGTTGCATTCTTGGATTCATAAAATCGGCTTCAAGAAGTTGGGATGGATTACATCATAGCTAAACTTTATAAAGCTGTTGAGATATTTACTATATTTATTTACGAGTGTATTTGCATAAAAGCAAGCAAGCATCAGTGACGCCACACAATATATATACTTTTATAAAAGAAGAAGAAAACAAAGAAACAATGACGATACTGTACAATATTATGTAGGTAGAGACTGCTATATGAATGTAGAGAAAGAACATAGGTGTGAGCATTGTTGATGTTAGACAACTCTGACAAACCGACTTAACCATGAAGTAGAGGTTTGGCCATTGAGTAAAACCTGTTAGAACCAAGAAACATGCCTCTTTGGGCTGGATCGGACTAAAAATTTGATAATGAGTTGGAAATGAAAGGGTACCGGAAATATAGTTCGAAATTTTTTGAAGTGATACTCTTTTAATTTTAACAATATACTTTGTTCAAATAGTTCGGTCAAATTTGCCTACGTCTGCGACTATAGAACAACTATAGATCCGTCTTATTGATTCGTTCTGAATTTTTTACACATTAGAATTTCAATGTTACAAACATATATAGAGATACTAATGATTCAAATTAAAATAATACCCTTGCCTACTTGACATTATCTATGAGTCAAACTTAACAATCTCCACATTGACGAATATCAACCCCCTAAGAAGATTAATTGTATAATGTCATATCCTAGCAATTGAGGGTGTGTAATTCATGCTTAACACAGAGAAACATGTAACAAGTTCAAACAATGTTTGAACTTGTCACTAGTGACTGACTTGGTCAACATATAAGCTACATTTTCTAAAGTGCGAACCTTCTGAAATAATATATGTTTGGACGCCACCAACTCCCTAATCTTGGGGAACCGCATATCAATATACTTGATCCTAGCATGATACACCTGATTGTTCACCAAATAGATATCACTCATACTATCATAATGCAACTGAACTCTGCCTAGCTCAACACCTAACTCTTTCACTAACTCTGTAAGTCACAATACTTCCTTGACATCTTAAGCTACTCCCATATTCTGCCTCAGTTATAGACATAACTATTATGGATTGAACTGATGATTTCCATCATATAACCCCCTCCTTGCGCAAACGTAAAAACATACCCTATTGTATACCTCATATCTCCCAGATCACCCGCATAGTCAGAATCTACATATCCCACAATTGATTGAACACTCTGCTCCATGCTTAAAATGATACCACAATTCGTTGTACCCATCAAGTACCTTAGGATCCACTATAATGCTTCACAATGCCACTTCCATGGCTTGAACATGAACTTGCACACTTCACTAACTGTGTGTGCCAAATCTGATCTAGTGCAAACCATATCATACATCAAACAACCAAATGCAATAGTGTTAGATGCCCAAAAGTGCTTATTTGAGCTATCATATGTGGGCATCTTTCACTCTATTTCTCTGCTAAAATTGTCAAAATCACCTTGGTTTTTGATGAAATGCATTACATTGATAAACAAGCTTGGTGCCTTTGATTTGTGTGTTATTGTGCAGAAAGAAGGCATGAAATAATTGAAATTGAAGACACAAGAAAGTTGGCAAAGGAACCAAAGCAAACAAGCATTCATCAGCCTGCTCGCTAGGCGAGGGCTGTGGCGAAGCATTGATTCGCTAGGCGAGCGCCAAGCGAAAAGCTCCAGTAAATTGTCAATAAATTCGCCAGGCGAGCTGACAGCGAAGGTGGTAGCGAGTTCGTTCTATTTTGGTGAAAAGCGCAGCCAGCACTCACTCGCTAGGCGAAGCTCTAGCGAGTCCCCAGCGAGCATTCCAGTAGCAAAACCTCTCAACCTCGTTGGGGCGAAGGTTGAAGTGTAACACCCCGAATTAAATAAGAGGATTATTTAATTAAGTTAATAATATATTTAATAATTTAATTAAATAAATTGAATTATTGGATTATTATTATTATTATTATTATTTGGAATAATAATTAGTGGAAAATATATAAGTTGGAATAAGAGAAAAAGGGTCATTCATTTTTGGTAAAGAGTTTTCACGTGAAACAGAGAAGCGACTGAAAGGTGAAAAGTGGAGAAAGAGCAAAGGTTGAAGAACGGAAAAGCTTGAAGCTTAGAGATTGCCGGATTATCTCAGGTAAGGGGGGTTTATCGTCGCTTAATGGGTATTATAGATTAACATGTCATGGGTAGTGAGAAACCGTTGAATTGACCCTAATTGGGATTGTTGAATGCTGAAAGATTGTGATGAATAAACTGAGTTTAAGCTGTAATTGAGTCCGTAATTGTGTGAGTCGTGTTTCCCCGAACGTGTAGCTTTTTACGGAAATTGAATCGGAGGTCCGGAAGTCCTCCAACGGCGGAAAATGCGGAAACTCTGCATTCTGCCTTGTGTTAGCGCAGGAACTGCTGTTTTGTCTGCGTTAACCGGTTAACCCAGGGCGTTAACCGGTAACACTGTTATATTTGTGAAAATGTGCTGTTTTGCCTGCGTTAACCGGTTAACCCAGGGCGTTAACCGGTTAACACTATTGCGTTTTGCCAGAAAATGTATTTTTGTCCTGCGTTAACCGGTTAACCCAGGGCGTTAACCGGTTAACACTGTTGGAAATTGGAAAATTTGATATTTTAATGTTGTGAACATAATTGGTGATTGGCATATTCTCGTTGATTTCGATGAATAATTTTGTTGGGTTTATGTTATGAAATGTTGATCCCAATATGTGGATCAGTTGTGTTAAAGTTGTTGAAAATACTGAGTTGGAGGCTTGATGAGCCAAGGTTGATTATAAGTTGATTTTTGTTGAAAACGTTGTTGTGTTGATATTATTATTATGTTGTTGACAGTTTAAAGTCGTGTATGCCATGTACATTCATATGCATTAAGTCGGAGCTTTGCTCACACCACGTTGGCCTGGATTGGCAAATTTTAAGTTGAAAGTTGAAGGCTTATGCCTTGATGCCCACTAAAATGGCAATGATTTTAAGTTGGGAGTTTTACTCCGAATGGTACCACATGCATGACGAGTCGAGTCTCATTAGAGTTGCATTCTGTTGGTTTGTTGTATGTGTATCAGTGGTATTGATCTTGAGTATGTATATGAGTTGTGCTGATATTGGGTGATTAATGAGTTAAATTACTTAACATAACATGATAATTTATAATGTTTGTTACATCGATTGAGGAACTCACCCTTACAATTATTTTTCAGGTAACGAGCAATGAGTTGAGTAGGAGCTAGTGCTTGGAGTCTAGGGTAGTCACCGTAGTGGGTCATGCTCTGATAGATGTAACATCGGGACGGGATGTTTTAATTGTTTATTGTCGGTTGTTGAACCATTTTTCATGTAATACGTTATATGTTTGTGGAATGGTTGAGTTGATTTATATCCGCTGCGAATTGTGCAAAAATGTTATTTTGATTAAATAATGAGCATGACAGTTATTATGTTGTTAAGTGTTGTGTGACACCCTTGGTGCATAATTACTCTGATATTTGTTGTTGTTATTTTAATTAAATATTTGGGGTATTTTAGAAGGGTGTTACATTAGTGGTATCAGAGCAGGTCGGTCTGTCCGGCCAGTTGTCGTGTCATTACTGTCTAACAATTAGGTATTGTTACCAATCTAACTTTAAGTTGTGTTGTATTGATAAGTTGAAATGGCTGGAAGGAATGACGCTGCAATGGCTGCCGCAATGCAAGCAATGGCACAAGCGGTGCAGAACTTGCCAAATGCTGGTGGGGATGCTGGATCACGTAGCTTGGCGACTTTTCAAAGAGAGAATCCGCCGGTGTTTAAAGGGAAGCATGATCCAGATGCAGCCTTGGGATGGTTGAAAGAGATTGAGAGAATCTTCCGTGTTATGGATTGCACTCCAGCTCAGAAGGTTCGGTATGGTACTCACATGCTAGCAGTCGAAGCTGATGACTGGTGGCTAGAGACTCACGAGAGGTTGACCGTGGCAGGTGAAGACATTACTTGGGATGTATTCCGTAGGGAATTTCTGAGAAAGTATTATCCGGAAGATGTCCGTGGTAAGAAGGAAATCGAGTTCCTTGAGCTGAAGCAAGGAAACATGTCTGTCACTGATTATGCTGCGAAATTTGTGGAGCTGTCCAAATTTTATCCTCATTACACTGGTGTTGGTGCTGAATTTTCAAAGTGCATCAAGTTTGAGAATGGATTGCGCTCTGAAATTAAGAAGGCTGTTGGGTATCAGAAGATACGCATTTTTACTGAACTGGTTGATAGCTGCAGGATATTTGAAGAGGACAATAATGCTCATTACAAGATTGTCAGTGACCGCAAGGGAAAGCAGCATCAAAACCGTGGCAAGCCGTATGATGCTCCAGTGGGAAAAGGGAAACAAGGAGCTGCTCCGGCTCAGAGGACTAGTAGGGGAGGTGCTCCTGCTGGTATAGTTTGCTTCAAATGTGGTCAGGCTGGTCATAAGAGTAATGTATGCACTGCTGAAGTAAAGAGGTGTTTTCGCTGTGGTAAGACTGGTCATGCAATGGCTGATTGCAAGCACAAGGAAATGATTTGTTTTAATTGTGGCGAAGAAGGGCATATTGGAAGTCAGTGTCAGAAGCCAAAGAAATCTCAGACTGGGAAGGTGTTCGCATTGACCGGAACTCAAACCTCCTGTGAGGACAGACTTATCTGAGGTACATGTTTCATATATGGTACCCCTTTAATTACTATTATTGATACCGGTGCTACCCACTGTTTTATTTCTGCTAACTGTGCTCGAAGACTGGGTTTAAAATTGTCCGCTTTGGATGGTGAATTGATTGTTGAGACCCCAGCTAAGGGATCAGTAACTACTTCTTTGGTATGTTTAAAATGTCCTTTGTCGATCTTCGATAAAGATTTCTATGTTGATTTAGTATGTTTGCAGTTGGATGGGATGGATGTAATTCTTGGTATGAACTGGTTAGAGTATAATTATGTTCATATAAATTGTCATCATAAGTCGGTGAGGTTTTCCACTCCTGAAGAGGAAGGAGTTGACTTATTACCTTTCAGAGAATTGCGAAAATTGATGAAAGAGGGAGCTCAGATGTTTTCTTTGATGGCGACGTTGTCGGTTGAAAGTAAAGCTAAGATAGAGGAACTGTTAGTGGTGAAAGAATTCCCTGAAGTTTTTCCTGATGAAATTCCTAGTGTGCCGCCAGAGAGGGAAGTTGAATTTACTATTGATCTGGTACCTGGTACTAGGCCTGTTTCGATGGCACCGTATAGAATGTCGGCATCTGAATTATATGAATTAAAGAAGCAATTGGAAGACTTACTTGAGAAGAAGTTTATAAGACCAAGTGTGTCGCCGTGGGGAGCTCCAGTGTTGCTAGTAAAGAAGAAAGAGGGTAGTATGAGGCTTTGTATTGATTATAGACAATTGAATAAAGTAACGATCAAGAATAAGTATCCACTACCGAGGATAGATGATTTGATGGACCAATTAGTGGGTGCTTGTGTGTTCAGTAAAATTGACTTGAGATCGGGCTATCATCAGATCAGAGTGAAAGATGAAGACATCCAGAAGACAGCGTTCAGAACTCGGTATGGACATTATGAGTATTCTGTGATGCCTTTCGGTGTGACTAATGCGCCGGGAGTATTTATGGAATACATGAATCGTATTTTCCATACTTATCTGGATCATTTTGTGGTAGTATTTATTGATGATATTTTGATTTACTCTAAGTCTGAAGGAGAGCACCAGGAACATTTGAGATTAGTATTGGAGGTTTTGAAAGATAAGAAATTGTATGCGAAGTTGTCCAAGTGTGAGTTTTGGTTAAGAGAAGTCAGTTTTCTCGGCCATGTAATTTCAGGAAAAGGTATTGCTGTAGATCCTTCCAAGGTAGAAGCTGTATTGCAATGGGAAACTCCTAAGTCGGTTACCGAGATTAGAAGCTTTTTGGGATTAGCTGGATATTATAGAAGATTTATTGAAGGATTTTCTAAGTTAGCACTTCCGTTGACTAAATTAACTTGCAAAGGCAAAGCTTTCGTGTGGGATGTTCAGTGCGAAGAGAGTTTTAATGAATTAAAGAGGAGATTGACGTCGGCGCCGGTTTTGACTTTGCCAAATCCGGGGGAACCGTTTATAATTTACTGTGATGCTTCGTTGATGGGTTTGGGAGGTGTGCTCATGCAAAATAATAAAGTAATTGCTTATGCGTCGCGACAGTTGAGAATTCATGAAAAGAACTATCCTACGCATGATCTTGAACTTGCTGCTGTAGTGTTTGCGCTAAAACTTTGGAGGCATTACCTTTATGGTTCCAGATTCGAAGTTTTCAGCGATCATAAAAGTTTAAAGTATCTATTTGATCAGAAAGAGCTGAACATGAGACAACGTAGGTGGTTCGAATTGCTTAAGGATTATGATTTCGGTTTGAATTATCATCCAGGAAAAGCAAATGTTGTGGCCGATGCTTTAAGTAGAAAGACCTTGCATGTGTCAGCAATGATGATTAAGGAGTTGGAATTAATTGAGCAATTTCGGGATATGAGTTTGGTTTGCGAAGTAACACCGCAGAGTGTGATGCTAGGAATGCTAAAGATTAATAATGATTTTATGGATAGTATCCGAGAGGCACAGAAATTGGATGTGAAATTAGTAGATATCCTTAATCGTTGTGGTCAATCAGAGAAAAGTGACTTTACGGTTGATGCGAGAGGTGTGTTGAAATTAGGGGAAAGAATTTGTATTCCTGACGACGCAATTTTGAAGAGAAGTATTCTAGAGGAGGGTCATAGAAGCAACTTGAGTATTTATCCAGGAGCTACTAAAATGTATCAGGATTTAAAGAAATTATTTTGGTGGCCCGGAATGAAAGAAGATGTGGCTCGTTTTGTGTATGCGTGCTTAACTTGTCAGAAGTCGAAGATTGAGCATCAGAAGCCTGCTGGGTTGATGCAACCGTTGGAAGTTCCAGAATGGAAATGGGATAGCATTTCTATGGACTTTGTAACGGGGCTGCCTGCTACCTTACGAGGGCATGATTCGATTTGGGTGATCGTTGATAGGCTCACGAAGTCGGCTCACTTCATACCTATTAACATCACTTACCCAATTGCGAAGTTGGCAGAGATTTACATCCGAGTAGTTGTAAAGTTGCATGGTGTTCCTCTGTGTATTGTGTCGGACAGAGATCCGAGGTTTACATCGGGATTTTGGAAAAGTCTGCAAGATTCGTTGGGATCTAAGTTGAGGTTGAGTTCGGCATATCATCCTCAAACTGATGGCCAAACTGAGAGAACTATTCAGTCATTGGAAGATTTACTGAGGGCTTGTGTTCTTGAACAAGGAGGTTCGTGGGACACTTATCTTCCATTGATCGAGTTCACATACAATAATAGTTACCATTCTAGTATCGGAATGGCGCCTTTTGAAGCATTATATGGTCGTAGATGTAGAACTCCGTTGTGTTGGCACGAATCTGGTGAGAGTGTAGTACTTGGACCAGAGTTAGTTCGAGAAACTACCGAGAAAGTGAAGTTTATCCGGGAGAAGATGAAAGCTTCTCAGAGTAGGCAGAAGAGTTACCATGACAAGCGGAAGAAGGATTTAGAATTTCAAGCTGGTGACCATGTGTTTTGAGAGTCACGCCTGTGACCGGAGTTGGGAGGGCTTTGAAGTCTAAAAAGCTCACTCCTCGCTTCATTGGTCCGTATCAAATCTTAGAACGGGTTGGAAGAGTTGCTTATCGGATGGCATTACCACCTAATCTTTCGAATTTGCATGATGTATTCCATGTGTCGCAGCTTCGGAAGTATATCTCAGATCCGTCTCATGTGGTTAGTATGGATGATGTGCAAGTGCGAGATAATTTAACAGTAGAGACAAAGCCTGTGCGAGTTGAAGATCGTGAAACAAAGACTCTTCGAGGAAAAGAGATTGGGTTGGTTAAAGTCGTTTGGTTGGGAGCTGCGGGCGAAAGCATGACATGGGAACTTGAGAGTCGGATGAAGGAGTCTTATCCAGAGTTATTTGCTTGAGGTATGTTTTCGAGGACGAAAACTTTTAGTAGGGGAGAGTTGTAACACCCCGAATTAAATAAGAGGATTATTTAATTAAGTTAATAATATATTTATTAATTTAATTAAATAAATTGAATTATTGGATTATTATTATTATTATTATTATTTGGAATAATAATTAGTGGAAATATATATAAGTTGGAATAAGAGAAAAAGGGTCATTCATTTTTGGTAAAGAGTTTTCACGTGAAACAGAGAAGCGGCTGAAAGGTGAAAAGTGGAGAAAGAGCAAAGGTTGAAGAACGGAAAAGCTTGAAGCTTAGAGATTGCCGGATTATCTCAGGTAAGGGGGGTTTATCGTCGCTTAATGGGTATTATAGATTAACATGTCATGGGTAGTGAGAAACCGTTGAATTGACCTGTCGCATCGCGCGAAAAACCGGCGGGAAAGAAAGAACAACAGAGCCGCTACCGTGCGTTATTTATCCCAAAAGAGGGAAAGGAAACGCTCAGAGTAAACCTAGGAAAGAACATGGTCTCGCGACCAAAGAGAATGGGTTCGGGAGTCGGTTATGCGAAGGGAAGGTATTAGCACCCCTACGCATCCGTAGTACTCTACGGGATCCACGCACAAAAGGAAGGAATATTGGTTGCTAAACGCTGCTCACACACACACACACTGGCTGAGAGAAACGAAAGAAACTGACTGAAACTGAACTCGGCAGGATGTCGCATCCTGGGCCTACTTAGTCTATCAGGCATAGACATCAGAGTCCAAGTAGTTCGGATTGGGGAGACGACACATGCTCGCTAGGATGTCGCATCCTATGCATACGTATCTTCTCGGACGAGAGAAGAATCAGAGCATTCGTAGCTCGGCTGACACGCACACAAACAAACACAAATAGGCAAACGTGGAGCCCGACTGCCAATCACTGGACTGATGTCGGCATCCGAACCAAAACACACACAAGAAGGCAAACATGGAGCCTGAATGCCAATTGCTGGACTTACATCAGCATCCGAGCTAAAACACACGCACACTGGAACCTAACTGCCACTTGATGGACTTACATCAGCTTCCAAGCACACAACAAGATAACAAGTTAATAGGGAGTCGGGGACTCGAGCCTATAACTGTCAAGCACACACAAAAAAAGAAAAAGGGCGCCCGGAGAGATCAGCTCAATCTCATGCCTACATACTTCATCTGGTATGAAGATCAGGGCGATGTAGTTCCCCTACGCAGGGATAAGGATCTAGCCTAACCAGATAACAGAGGGAGACACAACTAGGGAGACTACGACTCGAGCCTAGATGTTATCATGCAAGATCATCCCTAAGTTAAGGTTTCTAGCTAAATGGCACAAGGGCCAACCTATCCTGAACAGACACAGGAAAGAGCAAGGTCTCGATTGCAACTAGGGCAAGAGAAAGGGGATATCTCAATCACAACAGGGGTGAGAGAAAATTGTTAGTGTTAGTGGTTAGTCAAACTCGACAAGACATCGCGTCTAGTGCCTACGTATCTCACCTGAACGTGAGAATCAGAGTTGCCGTAGTTCGGCCAAACAACTAAACATGGCTCACACAGGAAGTAAGCCACACATACCTGACCTTGCACAAGGGCAAGTCAAGCACAACCTATCTTGCACAAGGGCAAGTCTAAACTAAACCTAAAGAGGCAAAGCAAACAGGCAAACACAATCACAAGAAGCACACTCTATACACAAACAAGAGGCTCACACAAGGGTTAGGCACTGAGGCCAACTGGAATAGGGTCAAAGGTTGCTCTTAACCTTGCCATTGAGAGGCTAAGGTGAAGCAGATGAAAGGTGAAGTGAGGATGAGACCTCACAGCTCTTATCCCTGGCCTGGGAGAGCTCAAGACAAGAATGTGTGGGTTCAGAAAGTGGGAACCCTTCTACACATTTAGAACTGACTCAACTGTACAGTTGTACAAGATCTTGGGTTTGTATCTGAAATGCATCAACACAGCGGTGTGAGCAAAGCAGATGACACACTGAATAGTGGGGGATAGATTGCATATCCCTACCTTCCACCAATTGCCTCTTCACTTAGGAGGACTTTGACTCTATGCAAGGACAAAGTTAAACACCCACAAACATTGCCTCTTAAGGAGGGCTTCAGACAATTGCCTGGCCAAGTAACAGGCCAGGTCTTCCAGACTACATGAAGTAAAGGAGACATACCTCAATGCAAATTGCTTATACAAGCAAAGCAAAGCAAAAAGTTCACAAGGAACTAAGCAACTAAAGCACCTGAAACAGTCAAGCAGAGGTTAGTATGCAACTTCAATCAAAACAAACAGAAACAGACAACAACAGTCCATTAAAGGCACATGGATGTGCAAGGCACAAGGCTTTAGGGCATGTGAGCCAAGCCACCTACAAAACAAAGAGGTTAGACAATGATACTTGAGTAAGCTCAAACAAAAGAATTGGTCTCAATGGCCATTTGATGGTCAACCTGAAATCACAAACTCAAAGGTGAGTAACAGGACCACTAGGGCAAGCCTAGGGTCAAAAGTAAATGATAAAGTCAAAACAGCAAAGGATAAGCATCCAAAATCATGTTCAAACCATTAAGAAACAAAACCAATTGGGTTCACATTCATATCAATCACTATCATCATTTCATGAACAAATTAGGTCAAAGCATGGCAAACAGAAGCTCATAGAAGTCAACAGCAAGACTTGCATCAAAAATGACCTAAACATTTTCCAAAAATCACCAAATAAATCATGATCAAACCTAACACATAGCATAGTAAGCATGTCAAATTTCATCCCATTTGGGCAAGTGGAAGGCAGTCAATGAAAATCATGAAGTCAAACCAAATTCAAGCATGCACAAAGAAAGTCAACAAGCATGGGTCAACTTCAAAAAATCATATCAAATTGAAAACAGATGAGAAATGAATGAGATTAACACCAATGCCAAACTTGAGATGTCTAGTTATCACATATCAAATTTCATGTCCATGTGATATGGTATGAGGATTTCACAAAAGATTTGGCAATGCATAGCACAAAAAGTTAACAAATGACCAAGCATGGAAGAAAATTCACAATCAAATGGAAAACAGCAAGATTAATCCCAAGAAAATTCATACACAAACTAGACATGTGATAGATGGTTCATGTAAAATTTGGGGTCAATTGGATAAGAGGAAGCATGTGAACAAAATTAGAGAAAATGCATGATCATGGTATGACACCAAATGCAACACATAACTTCAGAAAATCATAACTCTCAATCCATAAATGATAAATGCACAAACTTTATATGGAAATGAAGGTCAATGTGTCTATTTTCACCACAAAAAATTTCAAGCTCATTGGATGCAATATGACAATTTCACAAAAGGAATGGCACAATGTATCATTTTGCATACATGTTGGGAAAATAATTATCATTTAAAATCCAGCCACTGAAAAATTAATTAAAATTCACAATAAAATGAAGGACATATTCATGAGTTTAATGCAAAAAATCCCACAATTTTTGGAGTTAAAATGAATTTAAAATGAATTGTTGAAGTTGAATGGATAATTGAACAAAGTATGAAACACATAGCATGGCAAATGGTCAACAATGAGTCAACGAATGGCAGAAGTGTAATTCTGGGCTCATTAATCAAAACTACTGCGTTTTGGCAAGGCAAATAAAATGTTCCTATTGGCTCCCAGCCAATGGAACAGTAACACGGCCAACAAGTTGAAAATTCTGAGTTTCACATGAACCCTTAGGGTTTTAGCAACCACATGGCATTGGCAACAACAGCAGCACACAAACAACATCATGCAATCATCAATTCAAGCAACAACATTCACATAGACAGCAGGAAATTCAAATGTAAAGCTCATGAACAGCAGGGTTCTATGGTATTTGCTCTTGAAGCAAGTTCATCAGTATAAAAAAAATCATGCACCAACACACAACAGCATAACACTCACTCTTGTAACATCATAGCACAAACAAGCAAAGCATGATATATGTGGATTTCTGGCAAATATTAATGTTCAAACACAGCAGCAGGACATTAATGTTTATCAATCATTATCAATTGAAATTCAGCATAGCAGTACATGTAACTTCATCAGCAAAACAAAATTTCAACAAACCCAATCAAACAGCATGGTATTAGTGTTCCAACAAAATCATTCAGCAACACACAACAATCCAAACTTCATGCAAATTCAGGGGATGCTAGGGTTTCTAATACAGCAAGGCATTGCAACATGTTAACATAATAATCAATGCAACAATCAAGTGGCCATAATCAAACACGACAAACACAAATCATTGATTTTCTGGACATATGCAGTACTGCAGCAGGATTTTAGCAGCATGGCCTTCAACATTGTATCATCAACATCCAAACATGAATCAATGAATAAACCTCAATAATTAAGCCTGGCCATTAATCATCAGTACTAAACAACAGTAGTTAACAAACAAACAAAACACATCACATGGAATTTCTGGGCAGAGCTCATGCATTTAGGTCTTAGCAGCCATAGCATTCAGCATTCTCAAGCAAAACCAAAGCAATTGAAAATCCAAAATAGCACGCAAACAACATTTAACATGGTTCACATGGATTCTCTAGGCATGTTCATAAGGTTTAACAGCAGCAAAATGCATTCATGTGCTTAAAAACAAAATGCACAGAAACAATAAATGAACATTGCAATGTGATCCTTAAGCATCATACATGCCTAATCCACTATTCATTTTCATCAAAGTACATGAACAAACAGGATTCGAGCAAAAAACAACATGAGCACTAAATTTCAAATCAGCATATCTTTTGATAGAATCAACCAATCTCAAAACTAAAGCTATCAGTGAATTCAGCATCCAAAGATCTTTCCAAAACATGCAACAATTTAACAAAACAAAGGGGTCGAAAATTACTTGACTTCTGCAGAAAAGCTGAGATGCAACAATGTTTTGGATGATTCAGCCCAAACAGTCAAAGGTCCAAGCTCTAAGTGATGGATGATGAAGGAATGAAGGTTACTCAAGGGTTTTTGAAGGGTTTGTGCAGAATTCGTGCTTTTCTTTAGACCAAATGCAAATGGCCAGGCTTTTGTTGGAAAAGGCAAGTGAGGTTCAGCATGAGTGAATTGGTATGCTGTTGTCACTAGTTTTTTGATGACAGAAGAAAAAATGCAAAATGGCCAGCAGTGTGTGTTTTGTGGTGGGAGAGTAAGGGTTTTCTTGCTGCAGATTTTTCAAAAGTGGCCAAGGATGCATATGTGCATCAGTGGAGTTTTCTGGTTTGGTTCATGCAGTTTCATGACAGAAATAGGATGGTGGAGCTGTTGGTTTATGGCTTTGTGTTTTACAGGTTTTGAAGAAAATTCCAAGTGAGGTCTGTTGGGCTTTTGGTTTTTTCTCCTTTTTGTTATGACAGCCAATGGTGAATGCAAGCAAGCAAGGATGATGTTGGAGAAAAATGAGTGAGAAGTCTATTATGTGTTTTCTGTTAGCAGGTGGTTTGTTGCCTTTTTGTTGACAGGAAAGTGAGGGCAAGGTTCCCTTTTTGACAGGAATCACCAATAAGAAAAAATGCCCTGCTGTTTTGTATTGTTTTGGCCAAATGGTTTTTTGCCCTGCTGCCTTGCTGCTACTGTCCTCAAAAGGACAGAAAATATCTCACCAAAAAGACTGTTGTTGAATCCTGCTTTTGGCAAGGCAATGTCCTTCAGTTATGGTTTTTCATGCTGCTATTGCTGTTCTCCATGACAGAAAATCCTGAATTCTGCTGCATTAAATATGGCATGGTATGGTTATTCTTGATTGCACAGCAGGGTGAGGGTTTTCTGGAGAGTGAGTGGTATGCAATTGGTCATGTGGCTGTGTTGTGTGTGTCCAAAACAAAGAATGATGGCCCAAAAATTCTGCTATGTGAGAGTAGTACAAGGCAAGGTTGCAAGAGGTATGGTTCATGAATTGGACATGTCCTTTTGCCAAAATTCAAGTGAGCAAGCATGGCTATGTGTACTTGTAGGTTGTTTGGCTGCATAATGAGGTCTCAACATGACAGAAAAATGATCAAGAATGCTGCACAATGTGTGTCCTCTTGAGGTACAAGGCAAGGCATGGACAAGTATGGTGCAAGTATGGTTAAATGGTACTTTTCTTACAATTCAAGCAACCAAGCAATATTCACATGTGCTGCATATTTTGACTTTGCAAAC
The DNA here is from genome assembly GCF_024323335.1 of Lathyrus oleraceus. Taxonomy (NCBI): domain Eukaryota; kingdom Viridiplantae; phylum Streptophyta; class Magnoliopsida; order Fabales; family Fabaceae; genus Lathyrus; species Lathyrus oleraceus. Next base: position 129,523,442 of record NC_066579.1, read on the forward strand.
ACCTTCTAAATGACATTTATGAGCTGTTCCAATTGGCCAAATGTTGAAAAAATGTTTGAGTCAAAAAGTCAACTCTTGGTCAAACTTACATTTAAATGAAAAAGGTCAAAATTTGCCATTTTGATTGGTGAAGTTTTGGCTCATGAAATTTATATTTTTGGAAAGAGGGGATCAAATGTGACTTGTAGGAAAAAACCCCACCAAAATTGGCCAAACGGTTTGGGAGATATGGCCCTTTGAAGTTCAAGATTTTCTGAAATCGATTCGATCATAACTTGCCAACCACACATGGGAATTGAGAGTTCTAGGACTTTTTGGAAATGGGAGAACAAGATCTTCAACTTTCATGTTGGGCAAAAATTCATTTGAGGCTTGTATCACAATGTAAGTTTGAGGATCAAGACTTTCCATTTATGGCAGGTTTCAGTTACAGGCCCAGTTTCCATTTTGGGAAATTCATGATCTGGCTTCAAATTCTTCCATGATGGTGTTTGGCATGATATATGATGACTATTTGGACATGAATGAACTCTCACAAACCAATTCCAATCATCAAATCACTGATTAAATGGACAGTTGACCAACAGTTGACTTTTAGGGTTTCTGCCTGATTGTGCATTGACTGATGACTTCCAAACCTAATTCCTTGAGAACTTGACTTCAAATGATGTCCCAAGTTGTTTGAACTCTTGATTATTGACCATGGTGCCCAAATTCCACAAGAATGACCACCATCCATTGCTTTGGCTGACAGTTGACTTTCTTTGACTTTTGACTGTCTGTGTATGAACTACTGACCTCTGAGCCCTCAACCCTTGACCAAAAATACTTCAAATAGACCTCCAAGCCATGTGAACTTGTTGGACAAACCCCAAGGCCTTGATTCAATGAGAAATTCCTTTGTTTGCTTGGTTGACTGATCAGGAGATTAGTTTGACCTAATTCTTGATTGCTTGCACTTGAGGCAACTGGGAACAATGCAATGCTATGCAATGGGCCATGACATGCTATGACCTAATATGAAAATGTATACATAATGGTAGGTGCAAATTTGAGGTGCTACAGCTGCCCCTATTCAATCAGCTGGGAACCCGAACGGATGATAGCGACGGCTGTCAGACTTTCAGGGTAAACAGGGATTGAATACCAAGGAACCGTAGAATTTGCACAGTACTGGATAAGAACCACGTCATTTACCGACGACGCCTGCAATTGACAGCTTCAGCAAAAGCAAAAACCATTTACCGATGGTTGGAGAACTGGAATCTTGACATTTACAGATATCAGCTTCAGCACGAACATTTACCGATGGCGGCTGGGGAAAACAAACTTCTGAAAAGCAAAACCATTTACCGATGGTTAAAACTGGAAACTTTGATATTTACCGATATCAACTTCAGCACAACCATTTACCGATGGCTGCTGGGAAAACAGATTTGATGTTGAAAGGAAGCAAGACCATTTACCGATGGCTACTTCAAAGAAACTGGACATTTACCGATGTCAACTTAGCAAGACCATTTACCGATGGCTGCTGCAAATGGAGATCCGATATTTACTGATATCGAAGAAAACTGGGCCATTTACCGATGGCATCTCCACTTGGGGAGGAACAAACTCTTTGTGGTGATACCAGACAAGACGTTTACCGACGACTTCTGGGGATTTGATTTTATCAAAAAAAGACCAGACATTTACCGATGACTGGGATGAGACTCGATGTTTACCGACATCGAAAGACGATGTTTACCGACATCAAAAGAACTGACCAGACATTTACCGATGACTGGGATGAGACTTGATATTTACCGACATCGAAAGATGATGTTTACCGACATCGAAAGATGATGTTTACCGACATCCAAAGATGATGTTTACCGACATCCAAAGAAATGACCAGACATTTACCGATGACTGGGAATGAGAAATTTATTGGGAAGATACGAATATTTGCAACTGGAAACCAGATAGGACATTTACAGATGACTCTACTGGGGATTTCTAGCTGGGGATTATCAGACATTTACCGATGACTGAGGAAAAGACTCGATGTTTACCGACATCGAAAGATGATGTTTACCGACACCAAAAATGACCAGACATTTACCGATGACTGGGGTGAATGCTCGATGTTTACAGACACCGAAACAATGGTGTTTACCTACACCAAACATGACCAGACATTTACCGATGACTGGGGTGAATACTCGATGTTTACAGACACCGAAACAATGGTGTTTACCGACACCAAAAATGATGACCAGACATTTACCGATGACTGGGGAGAAAAACCCGATGTTTACAGACACCGAAACAATGGTGTTTACCGACACCAAAGGAAGAAAACACACGTGGGTGCTGGCATGACACTTACCGGTATCACGAGAGCGACATCTTAGATATGTCAAGGCAAGGTTGACCACTTGCTGGGGGTCTCACTGAGGAGAAACAAACTTTCTGTCACCATCGGGTGAGGAAATAAACCTCTGAATGCTGTCAAGAGCAACTGTAGCAGACTTGCTGTGCTGATGTTGAATGAAATGATCCGCCTCTGCCGGGGATACGGTCTGGTGAAGTTAACACATGAATGCATATGTTTGAATTTTTCTATGGCGTAATGCTCCATTTATGAATGGAAATGCTACGCAATTTGAGGATGCAATGATTACTACATGCAAAATGCAAATGAACTCTGGCTAGGGAGCCAAAATGATCAGATACTCTGACTCTGTGGGGAGACTCCTCTTGGGGAAATAATCTGCAGGGAACTCTGCTTGAGGAATGGTAAAGCGACTTCACACTCATGTTGAAGAATAGCACTGCTGCTGGGGAAAGATAAACTCCGCCGGGGATATCCTTCAGTCCACAGGTAGGATAAATGTTGGAAATAAATTTAATGAACCTGCCTCACTCGGGGAGGAAATCGGCAACTACAGGCCTACTGGGGTTAGGCAATCCTTAGATCTGTTGGGGAATAGAAAGCACTATCCACAGATGTCTTTGCGGGGGAACACAGCTCTGATAGCTTCCAAACTTGCTTGGGGAAAATATCTGCTGAGGAAACATCCTCACAGATGCCAACCTGAAAAACAGCACAACAAAATGCCCCCAGGGGATACATGGACAAGATACGCTCAAGTGTCCTCAACATTCAAAATGATTTTCAAATGTTTCATCTTTCTGCACATTATTGTGTGGCCTTATATGCAATGCTTATCAAAATTCGGACATTTTTGCAAACAAAACAGTAAAAACAAAAACAGAAAAGCTATTTATCTGAATAACGATTTTTATTGATCGAAAATGTGCCTGAAGAGGCAAATACATTAGGAAGCAATTCCTAGAAAGAGGTAATTGCGTACAAAAGGAAAATTCTATCCTAATGGCAATGTGAACACAACATCCACTATTTCCCAATTCTGTTATAACTCACAGATCATCCGTTTTCCTCCCAACTCCTTGCTTTCTGAGAAGAATGACTGGACAGATCACATCTTTCGAGATGGCAGACGACAAAGCTTGATGAAGTACAGACAACTCAGACTGTAGTCTTCGCTTTAATCCCTAACTTTTGCCTGGATCGCCCTTTCGGGTTTTCAATCCACCGGGATACCCATTTTTGCCTAAGCCGCCCTTGCGGGTTTTCGACTTACCGGGTGTATACATTTTTTCGTTTTATCCCTAATTTTTGCCCGAACCTTTTTTTCTGTTTTTTGGTTCGTCGGGATGCCCATTTTTTGCCTGGACTCTCTTTTTTTTGTCCAGCAGGTCAATTTATGCGAAGTATTTTTTGACTACATCTGAGTTGACAGGAGACGGAAAATCTTCGCCATCCATAGTTGTAAGCATCAAGGCTCCACCGGAGAAGACCTTCTTCACAACATACGGACCTTCATAATTAGGAGTCCACTTGCCCCTGTTATCTGTACCGGGAGGGAGGATCCTCTTCAAAACTAAATCACCGACCTGATATGTCCGAGGACGCACTTTCTGATCAAAGGCTCGCTTCATCCTTCTCTGATACAACTGTCCATGGCATACAGCTGCTAACCGTCTCTCCTCAATAAGGCTCAACTCGTTAAACCTTGCTCGAATCCACTCGGCTTCATCCAGCTTGACATCCAATAAAACTCTCAGAGAAGGAATCTCCACTTCAACAGGTAGGACAGCTTCCATACCATACACAAGGGAGTAAGGGGTTGCCCCGGTCGACGTACGTACTGAGGTACGGTACCCATGCAAAGCGAAAGGCAGCATCTCATGCCAATCCTTGTACGTAACGACCATCTTCTGCACAATCTTCTTGATATTCTTGTTTGCCGCTTCTACAGCACCATTCATCTTCGGTCTGTAAGGAGAAGAATTGTGATGTTCAATTTTGAAGTCTTTACAAAGCTCTTTCATCATCTTGTTGTTGAGATTCGAACCATTGTCAGTGATGATTCTCTCAGGAATTCCGTAACGACAGATGATTTCCTTCTTGATGAACCGGGTAACCACTTGTTTGGTAACGTTAGCATAGGAAGCTGCTTCCACCCATTTGGTGAAGTAGTCAATCGCAACCAAGATGAAGCGATGTCCGTTCGAAGCAGTAGGCTCAATCTTCCCAATCATATCAATGCCCCACATAGCAAACGGCCACGGCGAATTCATGATATTCAGAGGGCTTGGTGGTACATGCACCTTATCAGCATAGATTTGACACTTATGGCATTTCCGAGCATACTTGAAACAATCGGATTCCATAGTCATCCAGTAATAACCCGCTCTCAACAATTTCTTAGCCATTGCATGTCCGCCGGCATGAGTACCGAAGGAACCTTCATGCACTTCCTGCATTAACATGTCTGCTTCGGGTCTGTCCACGCATCTGAGCAAGACCCTGTCAAAGTTTCTCTTGTACAACACATCATCCTGATTCAAATAAAAGCTTCCAGCTAGCCTTCTCAGGGTCTTCTTGTCATTCTTCGACGCACCTTCAGGATACTCTTGAGTCTTGAGGAAGTTCTTGATGTCATAATACCACGGCTTCTCATCACCCGTAACAGTCTCGGCTGCGAATACATACGCAGGCCTCTCGAGTCGATTCACCGCAACATGTGGCACATGATTCCACCAATGAACTTTGATCATAGACGACAAAGTTGCCAAGGCATCAGCCATTTGATTCTCATCCCGGGGGACATGATACAACTTCACTTTCTTGAAGAACGTCAGTATTCTTCTGGTGTAATCTCTATACGGAATCAAATGCGGCTGGTTCGTATTCCAATCTCCATTGACTTGATTGACCACTAGAGCGGAATCCCCATAAATGTCAAGCGTTTTGATCCTCAGATCAATGGCTTCTTCTATCCCCATGATACAAGCCTCATACTCAGCTTCATTGTTGGTGACGTCAAACGTTAATCTGGCAGAAAAAGGTATATGAGCACCTTTGGGATTGATCAACACTGCCCCAACACCATTACCGTTCATATTCACAGCCCCATCAAACATCAGTGTCCATTTGTCATCCGGGTCCGGTCCTTCCTCGACAAGAGGCTCCTCGCAATCTTTCATCTTAAGATACATGATGTCTTCGTCAGGGAATTCAAACATCATAGGCTGATAATCTTCAATCGGTTGCTCGGCGAGGTAGTCTGACAGAATACTGCCTTTGATGGCCTTCTGTGACGTGTACTGAATGTCATACTCTGTTAGAATCATCTGCCAGCGGGCAACTCGTCCGGTGAGAGCTGGTTTCTCAAAGATGTACTTCACTGGATCCATCTTAGAAATCAATAAGGTAGTATGGTTCAACATATACTGTCTCAGTCGGCGAGCAGCCCAGGCCAAAGCACAGCAAGTTTTCTCGAGCAGTGAATATCTTGTTTCACAGTCGGTAAACTTTTTGCTAAGGTAGTATATGGCATGCTCTTTTCGACCAGACTCGTCATGCTGTCCCAATACACACCCCATCGAGTTCTCAGTTACTGACAGGTACATTATCAGAGGTCTCCCAGGAACTGGAGGTATAAGGATTGGAGGTTTCTGTAGGTACTCCTTGATTTTGTCAAAAGCTTTCTGACAATCATCATTCCACTTGATCGCTTGATTCTTTCTGAGCAGTTTGAAAATTGGTTCACACGTAGCAGTTAGATGAGATATGAACCTTGCAATGTAGTTCAATCTCCCTAAAAACCCACGGACTTGCTTCTCCGTTTTCGGTTCAGGCATCTCTTGAATAGCTTTGACTTTTGCTGGATCAACCTCAATCCCTTTCTCACTGACAATGAAGCCTAAAAGCTTCCCTGATCTCACCCCAAACGTACACTTGTTCGGATTCAACCTTAGTCTGAACTTTCTCAACCGGTCGAACAGCTTCTGCAAATTAACCAAGTGCTCCTCTTCTGTCTGCGACTTCGCAATCATATCATCCACGTACACTTCGATTTCTTTGTGCATCATGTCATGAAAGAGAGTCGTCATTGCCCTCTGATAGGTAGCACCAGCATTCTTCAGCCCAAATGGCATCACTTTGTAGCAGAACGTGCCCCAAGGTGTAATGAATGTCGTCTTTTCCATGTCCTCTGGCGCCATCTTGATCTGATTATATCCGGAGAAACCATCCATGAAAGAGAATACCGAGGATTGAGCCGTATTATCAACCAATACATCAATGTGAGGTAATGGGAAATCATCTTTCGGACTCGCTCTGTTCAAATCCCGGTAATCGACACACATTCTGACTTTACCATCCTTCTTCGGCACAGGAACGATGTTGGCCACCCACGGTGGATAACTGGTGACAGCCAGAAAACCCGCATCCCACTGCTTCTGAACCTCTTCCTTGATCTTAGTTGCCATGTCAGGACTCGTTCTACGAAGCTTCTGCTTGACCGAAGGACATCCTTCTCTAAGAGGTAATCGATGCATCACAATGTCTGTATCTAACCCAGGCATATCTTGATACGACCAGGCGAACACTTCCACATATTCTTTCAGCATCTCAATCAGCCTCCTCTTGACAGAGTCCTCTAAGGCAGCCCCAATCTTGATTTCTCTTTTGTCGTCCTCAGTACCCAGATTAACAGTTTCCAACTCCTCCTGATGAGGTTGGATGACCCTTTCCTCCTGCTTCAGTAACCTGGCCAATTCTGCAGGGAGTTCACAGTCTTCCTCACTCTCCTCTTCAGCTTGGTAGATGGGATTATCGAAATCATACTGAGCCATAACAGAACTGTTCATAGTGAATGCCATAAGATCGCTTCTGCATGTTTGATGCTTTGTTTTAGAAAAAGAGTTCAATAAAGTCACAAAAACAAAAAACATTGCCATTTTTATTGTTTTGAAAAAAGTGAAAACAGAAAACAGAAAGACAGGGATCACAAAATTTGTTCAAAAAATGTCCTTCATTAATGATAATCATTAAAACATGATGAGGCCCTACAAAAATGAATCACTACGCCTCGGGCAGAACGTAGGATTTTCATGCAAAATGACAAAACAACAGAAAATTACTCTGTCAGAAGAGTAACTTGAACCACTTCTTCAGCCGTCCAGTTGTTGATAGACCCCCCTGGTGCACACGGGCGAACCCAGTTGTCCAAATCACAATCGCTGTCACAGTCTTCACTACCGGTTGCAGAAACATCGCCATGATTCATCAGCCCAGCGCTGGTAAAGGTACTCGGACCCGCTTGACCATTCTGCTCTGCTTGGAGAGGCTCATAACCGACGCCAAATTTGTCTTCTTTAACAGGCAAGTCCACCATCTTGCCCCAGCCTTCAGCTTTGCCAGAATCAACAACCTCCTTAGCCTGCTTGTAAGAAGTAATCGAAGCACCTGGCTTCCTCTGCTCAGCGTACGCCACTTTCTCAAGAGCCACAGTCTCAAACGCCTGGCATAAGGTTTCGTGGATCTCGCCGTCCACCTCAACATATTTGAACGAGGATAGATGACTCACCAGAATCTCTTCTTCACCGCACACAGTCACAATCTGACCGTTCCAGACATACTTGAGCTTTTGATGGAGGGTCGACGAGACTGCCCCTGCTGCATGAATCCATGGACGCCCCAACAAGCAACTATAGGCAGGCTGGATGTCCATAACATAGAAGATGATATCGAATATCTCAGGACCTATCTTCACAGGCAAGGTAACTTCCCCACACACAGAACGTTTGGAGCCGTCGAAAGCACGAACAATCAGGTCACTGGGATTAAGCACGAACCCTTCTGCATCAATCTTCCTCAGAATCTGCTTAGGCAACACATTCAGCGACGACCCGGTGTCTACCAATACATGAGACAATACTGCCCCCTTGCACTCCATGGTGATGTGCAAGGCTTTGTTATGGTTTCGCCCTTCAGGCGGTAAGTCCAAGTTGGTGAAACCTACACCATGCCTGGTGCTCACATTGGCCATCACACCCTCCAGTTGATTGACAGAGATCTCCTGAGGTACGTAAGCCAAATTCAACATCTTCAACAAGGCGTTACGGTGTGCCTCAGAGCACAACAACAGCGAAAGTATAGAAATCTTGGACGGAGTTTGATTCAACTGGTCTACAATCTTGTAGTCACTCTTCTTGATTATCTTCATAAACTCCTCCACGTCCTTCTCAAATGACCCCTCGGGCGCTTCTTTCTGAACAGGTTCTTCCTCAACCACAGCTTGCTTACCCTTTGCTTTGGCGAGAGCTTCAGCATTATTGTCCCTCAAAGGCTGCGGTGCGAACAGACGACCGCTTCTGGTAAAACCTCCTGGACCTCCTACATTATCCACAGTCGGTCCAACAGTTGCAGGAACTCTATTCGGTAAACCAATTGTCACTGGAGTTTGATTCACTGGTCTCGTCTGACTTTCAGCCCTTCTGTAACTACGGTGAGCATTATCATACTTCCACGGCACAGCCCTACTATTCTCAACAGTCCTTCTTTCAGACGCCACGATAGTAGTTGGAACACTGATGGTTACAGGCACGGGAATGGTAACTGGGGTACCATTTGCTGCAGGCGCACTGACGACCCTTTGTCCACGTTCTTCAGACGGTTTAAAGTAAATGGTGATAGTTGACGCTGTTCCACGATCTTTTACAGTCCTACTGAATTGCAAACAACCCTCATCCATCATACCCTGGATACCGGCCTTTAACTGATCGCAACCATTCTCAGATTCTGCACAGCCCAAACAATTCTCATCACAGCCCGGGTAGACACCCCCATTCAGCAGACGACCCTTCACGACTAGCAGAGAGGTCTGAACGTCATCAACATTAACAACCAGATCTTCAGCTTCTTTCCCTTCAATATTGTTCACTCTATGCCCACCATGCTGAGGCATGGGGTTGTTTACGACATTAGGCACTGGAGCGAAGTTGATTGCCTTGGCATCGATCAAATCTTGAACCTTGTGCTGGAGAGCTCGACACTTCTCAGTATGGTGGCCTGGTGCCCCAGAGTGAAAGTCACAACGGGCGTTGGCGTCGTATCCGGGAGGCAATACTGTAGGCGGAGCCATTGTACGCAACTCAATCATCCCCAACCGGAGTAGTTCGGGTAGTAGCTCTGCGTAAGACATAGGCAGAGGATCAAATCTTCTATCAGCCTGTAACTTCTGCCTAGGCTGGAAAGGGCGCTGCTGTTGTTGTTGTTGTTGTTGCGGTTGTTGAACTCTTTGTTGTTGTTGCTGACGAGGTTGAGGTGCCGGAATGGTCACTGCAGCAGCTTGACGGTATTCAATTCTGTTCTGATCTCTGCGGTGTTGAACAGCATTAGTTTCACCCTCTCTTCGACGAGGTACCCCAGCAAACGGCTTCTTAGAAGAAGAGGAACCAGCATCTTGAATCTTCCCAGTTTTGATCAAACTCTCAGTCCTCTCTCCACAAATGACAACATCAGAAAAACTACCGAATGGACAGCTCCCCATCCGGTCCATAAACACACCTTGAAGAGTACCGATAAACATATCTGTCAACTCCCTCTCCAGCATAGGGGGTTGAACTCTAGCAGCCAGTTCACGCCACCTCTGGGCATACTCCTTGAAGCTTTCTCCGGATTTCTGACATAGACTCTGCAGCTGAGTCCGGCTAGGCGCCATGTCCATGTTGTGCTTGTGCTGTCTGAGGAACGCTTCACCCAGATCTCTCCAGCATCGGATCGAATCTCTCTTCAATTCCATGTACCAGTCCAAAGAAGCCCCAGACAGACTATCTTGGAAAAAATACATCCACATCTTTTCATCATCGGTATACGCAGAGATTTTTCGATAATAAGCCTGCACATGGGTGCGAGGGCAAGAAGTACCGTTGTATTTGTCGAAGAACGGTGCTTTGAACTTGTGTGGGATTCTCAAACCTTCTACCAACCCCATATTAGTAACATCAAAACCGAGGGAATTTTGACTTTCCATAGCACGGATCTTCTCAGCAAGAGCTTCAACTTTACGATCTCTCTCATTAACCCTTCCCAGAACGTCTTCGTCTTCACTGAGCAGAGAGAACATATCCTCTTGTCTGTCAACAATCGTAGCAGGATTACGGGCCGGAGCACGGACTACTCTGGCATTAGTGGCATCTGGAACAATAGGTTGACCGTTGATCCGAATACCCCCCAACTCATCACCTACAGCATAGTTGTTGTTGGGTACAGCAGCAGCAACATTGTTATCATTGACCGGGCCTCCCTCTGGCGGAGCATGGTTGATCGGTGGATTTGCAGCCTCTTGTCTCTGAACCATAGCTCGAAGTTCTTCTTGACCTTGCGCAACCCCTTGCATCATATTCATAAACTGGGCCATGCTAGCCTTCATCTCAGCCAACTCAGCTTGAAATTGATCCATACTTCTCTGTTGATTCAGTCTTGTTGAGTAGCGGTGCGGACGTTGATCAGCTATCCTGCCTGAACAGGAACCAAGAGTGAGAAGTCACGATCAAGAACACCTGTTATGCAAAATGATATGAGTATGATGCTAATGATGCGTATGATGCACATGATATGCTCATTTCTCAGGCATTCAAAGAGCCTGACCCATCCTGAAAAGATGGCAACCTGCAGCAACAAGAGAACAAACAGATACAGGGAAATGCTGACATCCTTATATATACATAAGGATAAGAGGCATACAACCAATGTCAACAGAATATCTGAATAAACAACGTACAAAGAAAAAGAATCCCATCCAACAAGCCTGGAGGTGATTCTCAACAAAAAGATCCAAGAGATGGCTTACACGCAAATGAATCCCATCCAACAAGCCTGGAGGTGATTCTCAATAAAATACAATCAGAGATACAAACTAAGACAGACGGTCTTCAGGAATGAGGGTCTTCAGGTAATGGCACTGGTCGATCAACAGTGAGCATTCTGAACAATCTGGTAGAGGCGTGATCTTCTCCTTCAACTGTCTTCTGAGCTCCAAGACTTCTCCTCCAAGGTGGTCCTCTGATCTCTGTCTCAACTCCATCTCTTTCTTCAACTGAGCATCTTTGTCTCTGAGTTGCTTCTCCAAGTCCCTGATCTTCTTCTGATAGTTGGCTTCTGCTCTCTGCAGCCTCAAGCGCTCCCGGTGTTCTGCATCTAACATACTCTCCACCTCCTCGTAGGATCTCTTCTTGCTCCTTGCTCTGCTAGCATCTTCTCCTTGCACTTCCCTGAGTTGATGGGCCATGTGCAACCTATCAGCTTTAGCTTTGTACAGCTCCATATGGGTGTCTTGCTCCTTCTCTCTCAAACGACGATTCTCCATCAGGGCTTGCTTATAGTGCTCAGCAGGTACACTATCAGCAAGGATCAAGGGTGGTTGCTCTTGCAACGGCTCCATCCTATCATAGGGTAACAACAAAGTTTCCACTCTCTTCTTGACCCACTCAGTGTAATCGGGCATAGCAACGGCAAACTTCTTCCCTAAGACAGATCCATCCTTCACACCAATAGACTTCCAAGCTCTCCCTATCTGCTCCAATCTAACAGGGTCACTCTGCTTCTCAAAATACACACTTTCAACTACCTCAGCCTCAAGTGGTCTTCCCTTCATCACAAACCCCAACTGGCGAAGAGAAAGAACCGGGTTGTAATTGATGCAACCTCTGGTCCCTACGAGTGGCACATTACGGAATCCTCCACAGCTCATAATGACGTTACGCACATCCATCCGGTAAGATTTCCACCTGATATCATAGGAGGTAAGAGACATAACCCTCTGAGTCCACTTAAGAGTGCTCTGGGTATCCACAAATGGTCCACTGGCTGGCAGAAGAGACATGAACCATTTGAACAGAAGAGGTAGGCAACACCTGATGGCTCCACCCTTACCATGCCTACTGTGGATGGCATAGTAAGTATCAGCTAACAAGGTGGGGACTGGATTTCCTCTGATGAAAATGCTGATAGCAGCATGGTCAACAAAATTTGGCATACTGGGAAATAGGATGATTCCATATATCAAGGCGGCAAGCTGTGCGTGAAAAGCTTCCCAATTTCCCTTCTCTGCTTCATCTCTGGCTATTCTCAGAAGAAACTTCAACGGCAGACCCACAACTCCCCCACTGGGCTTCCAATTATCACGAACTTCCTTAACACTCAACCGGAGAGCTCTGGCAACAACCTTAAAGTCGACCTCCTTTGGTACGTCCAAGAAAGGAACCTGAAGCTGAATCGGGATGCTCAACAATATAGAATACTCCTCGAGAGTAGGTGCTAACTGGTAATCTTGGAACGTGAAACATCTAAGCTCCGGGTCATAGAACTGAAGAAGTGTCTGCAACGGCACCGGGTCAACTACTGTCTTCAACACTGTCAGGATATCCCCATACTGATTCACGAACCCCCCTAGACGATCACTGGTCACAAGACTGCCCAACTCAATCAGAGGCGTCAAAGGTTCCCGGTGAAAAACGTAGATACAAGTCTTCCGCTTCAACTCTGGGACTGTTGCCATCTCTATCAGTGAACAAGCTCTGGAATGTACCTGAGAAATGATATGCATGCAGGGATTAGTTTTTTCTTTTTTTTTTCTTTCTTTTTTTTCTTTTTTTTTTCATTTTTTTTTTGCGTTTCTTTTTTGAAAATAAATATGCTATGATGCACATGATGCAGACACAACTGGCTGGCGGTGCATCTCTGATCACAAAGTCGAAGCTTCGGTCTAAACTCAGAACCCAAATCCAACTTGAAAACCCAAGGTCAACTGAATATACTGTTGTCTGAACCCAAAGTCACCAACAGAACCATAAGTCACCAACAGAACCATAAGTCACCAACAGTACCTGTAATGATGAACCCTTCCCCACTCACGGGTGTAGTCTAGGCCAGGGTAAGGTCAAGAGAAACGCAGGATAAACAACCCTTTCAAGAATATCATCCTGTGCACACCCGATGTATGCACCGATAATACCCCATCAGAGTCTGAACTGCTCGTGATATCAATGTTCCGCTAAGTGGCGTACACCACCCGCTTCCCATGAATCACTCTATTCCTAGGTTTCCTAGATTTCACTCATAGCCTGGGTATTGGGCCTTTTACCTCATAGAACTCCCACCCCAACAGAGAGAAACAGCACAGCCAGGTGAACAGATGAATATGAATGCAAACATAATTACAAACATAAATGCAAACAACAGACAATGAATGCAAACAGTAAATAATGAATGCAATAAATAAACACAGCACAAAGCAACCAAACCCTAACCTAGAGAGCGCTAGGAGAGACTCGCTTAGGGAAAGATGGACCAGCACAGGTCAACTTCTCTGTATCCCCAGCAGAGTCGCCAGCTGTCGCATCGCGCGAAAAACCGGCGGGAAAGAAAGAACAACAGAGCCGCCACCGTGCGTTATTTATCCCAAAAGAGGGAAAGGAAACGCTCAGAGTAAACCTAGGAAAGAACATGGTCTCGCGACCAAAGAGAATGGGTTCGGGAGTCGGTTATGCGAAGGGAAGGTATTAGCACCCCTACGCATCCGTAGTACTCTACGGGATCCACGCACAAAAGGAAGGAATATTGGTTGCTAAACGCTGCTCACACACACACACACTGGCTGAGAGAAACGAAAGAAACTGACTGAAACTGAACTCGGCAGGATGTCGCATCCTGGGCCTACTTAGTCTATCAGGCATAGACATCAGAGTCCAAGTAGTTCGGATTGGGGAGACGACACATGCTCGCTAGGATGTCGCATCCTATGCATACGTATCTTCTCGGACGAGACAAGAATCAGAGCATTCGTAGCTCGGCTGACACGCACACAAACAAACACAAATAGGCAAACGTGGAGCCCGACTGCCAATCACTGGACTGATGTCGGCATCCGAACCAAAACACACACAAGAAGGCAAACATGGAGCCTGAATGCCAATTGCTGGACTTACATCAGCATCCGAGCTAAAACACACGCACACTGGAACCTAACTGCCACTTGATGGACTTACATCAGCTTCCAAGCACACAACAAGATAACAAGTTAATAGGGAGTCGGGGACTCGAGCCTATAACTGTCAAGCACACACAAAAAAAGAAAAAGGGCGCCCGGAGAGATCAGCTCAATCTCCTGCCTACATACTTCATCTGGTATGAAGATCAGGGCGATGTAGTTCCCCTACGCAGGGATAAGGATCTAGCCTAACCAGATAACAGAGGGAGACACAACTAGGGAGACTACGACTCGAGCCTAGATGTTATCATGCAAGATCATCCCTAAGTTAAGGTTTCTAGCTAAATGGCACAAGGGCCAACCTATCCTGAACAGACACAGGAAAGAGCAAGGTCTCGATTGCAACTAGGGCAAGAGAAAGGGGATATCTCAATCACAACAGGGGTGAGAGAAAATTGTTAGTGTTAGTGGTTAGTCAAACTCGACAAGACATCGCGTCTAGTGCCTACGTATCTCACCTGAACGTGAGAATCAGAGTTGCCGTAGTTCGGCCAAACAACTAAACATGGCTCACACAGGAAGTAAGCCACACATACCTGACCTTGCACAAGGGCAAGTCAAGCACAACCTATCTTGCACAAGGGCAAGTCTAAACTAAACCTAAAGAGGCAAAGCAAACAGGCAAACACAATCACAAGAAGCACACTCTATACACAAACAAGAGGCTCACACAAGGGTTAGGCACTGAGGCCAACTGGAATAGGGTCAAAGGTTGCTCTTAACCTTGCCATTGAGAGGCTAAGGTGAAGCAGATGAAAGGTGAAGTGAGGATGAGACCTCACAGCTCTTATCCCTGGCCTGGGAGAGCTCAAGACAAGAATGTGTGGGTTCAGAAAGTGGGAACCCTTCTACACATTTAGAACTGACTCAACTGTACAGTTGTACAAGATCTTGGGTTTGTATCTGAAATGCATCAACACAGCGGTGTGAGCAAAGCAGATGACACACTGAATAGTGGGGGATAGATTGCATATCCCTACCTTCCACCAATTGCCTCTTCACTTAGGAGGACTTTGACTCTATGCAAGGACAAAGTTAAACACCCACAAACATTGCCTCTTAAGGAGGGCTTCAGACAATTGCCTGGCCAAGTAACAGGCCAGGTCTTCCAGACTACATGAAGTAAAGGAGACATACCTCAATGCAAATTGCTTATACAAGCAAAGCAAAGCAAAAAGTTCACAAGGAACTAAGCAACTAAAGCACCTGAAACAGTCAAGCAGAGGTTAGTATGCAACTTCAATCAAAACAAACAGAAACAGACAACAATAGTCCATTAAAGGCACATGGATGTGCAAGGCACAAGGCTTTAGGGCATGTGAGCCAAGCCACCTACAAAACAAAGAGGTTAGACAATGATACTTGAGTAAGCTCAAACAAAAGAATTGGTCTCAATGGCCATTTGATGGTCAACCTGAAATCACAAACTCAAAGGTGAGTAACAGGACCACTAGGGCAAGCCTAGGGTCAAAAGTAAATGATAAAGTCAAAACAGCAAAGGATAAGCATCCAAAATCATGTTCAAACCATTAAGAAACAAAACCAATTGGGTTCACATTCATATCAATCACTATCATCATTTCATGAACAAATTAGGTCAAAGCATGGCAAACAGAAGCTCATAGAAGTCAACAGCAAGACTTGCATCAAAAATGACCTAAACATTTTCCAAAAATCACCAAATAAATCATGATCAAACCTAACACATAGCATAGTAAGCATGTCAAATTTCATCCCATTTGGGCAAGTGGAAGGCAGTCAATGAAAATCATGAAGTCAAACCAAATTCAAGCATGCACAAAGAAAGTCAACAAGCATGGGTCAACTTCAAAAAATCATATCAAATTGAAAACAGATGAGAAATGAATGAGATTAACACCAATGCCAAACTTGAGATGTCTAGTTATCACATATCAAATTTCATGTCCATGTGATATGGTATGAGGATTTCACAAAAGATTTGGCAATGCATAGCACAAAAAGTTAACAAATGACCAAGCATGGAAGAAAATTCACAATCAAATGGAAAACAGCAAGATTAATCCCAAGAAAATTCATACACAAACTAGACATGTGATAGATGGTTCATGTAAAATTTGGGGTCAATTGGATAAGAGGAAGCATGTGAACAAAATTAGAGAAAATGCATGATCATGGTATGACACCAAATGCAACACATAACTTCAGAAAATCATAACTCTCAATCCATAAATGATAAATGCACAAACTTTATATGGAAATGAAGGTCAATGTGTCTATTTTCACCACAAAAAATTTCAAGCTCATTGGATGCAATATGACAATTTCACAAAAGGAATGGCACAATGTATCATTTTGCATACATGTTGGGAAAATAATTATCATTTAAAATCCAGCCACTGAAAAATTAATTAAAATTCACAATAAAATGAAGGACATATTCATGAGTTTAATGCAAAAAATCCCACAATTTTTGGAGTTAAAATGAATTTAAAATGAATTGTTGAAGTTGAATGGATAATTGAACAAAGTATGAAACACATAGCATGGCAAATGGTCAACAATGAGTCAACGAATGGCAGAAGTGTAATTCTGGGCTCATTAATCAAAACTACTGCGTTTTGGCAAGGCAAATAAAATGTTCCTATTGGCTCCCAGCCAATGGAACAGTAACACGGCCAACAAGTTGAAAATTCTGAGTTTCACATGAACCCTTAGGGTTTTAGCAACCACATGGCATTGGCAACAACAGCAACACACAAACAACATCATGCAATCATCAATTCAAGCAACAACATTCACATAGACAGCAGGAAATTCAAATGTAAAGCTCATGAACAGCAGGGTTCTATGGTATTTGCTCTTGAAGCAAGTTCATCAGTATAAAAAAAATCATGCACCAACACACAACAGCATAACACTCACTCTTGTAACATCATAGCACAAACAAGCAAAGCATGATATATGTGGATTTCTGGCAAATATTAATGTTCAAACACAGCAGCAGGACATTAATGTTTATCAATCATTATCAATTGAAATTCAGCATAGCAGTACATGTAACTTCATCAGCAAAACAAAATTTCAACAAACCCAATCAAACAGCATGGTATTAGTGTTCCAACAAAATCATTCAGCAACACACAACAATCCAAACTTCATGCAAATTCAGGGGATGCTAGGGTTTCTAATACAGCAAGGCATTGCAACATGTTAACATAATAATCAATGCAACAATCAAGTGGCCATAATCAAACACGACAAACACAAATCATTGATTTTCTGGACATATGCAGTACTGCAGCAGGATTTTAGCAGCATGGCCTTCAACATTGTATCATCAACATCCAAACATGAATCAATGAATAAACCTCAATAATTAAGCCTGGCCATTAATCATCAGTACTAAACAACAGTAGTTAACAAACAAACAAAACACATCACATGGAATTTCTGGGCAGAGCTCATGCATTTAGGTCTTAGCAGCCATAGCATTCAGCATTCTCAAGCAAAACCAAAGCAATTGAAAATCCAAAATAGCACGCAAACAACATTTAACATGGTTCACATGGATTCTCTAGGCATGTTCATAAGGTTTAACAGCAGCAAAATGCATTCATGTGCTTAAAAACAAAATGCACAGAAACAATAAATGAACATTGCAATGTGATCCTTAAGCATCATACATGCCTAATCCACTATTCATTTTCATCAAAGTACATGAACAAACAGGATTCGAGCAAAAAACAACATGAGCACTAAATTTCAAATCAGCATATCTTTTGATAGAATCAACCAATCTCAAAACTAAAGCTATCAGTGAATTCAGCATCCAAAGATCTTTCCAAAACATGCAACAATTTAATAAAACAAAGGGGTCGAAAATTACTTGACTTCTGCAGAAAAGCTGAGATGCAACAATGTTTTGGATGATTCAGCCCAAACAGTCAAAGGTCCAAGCTCTAAGTGATGGATGATGAAGGAATGAAGGTTACTCAAGGGTTTTTGAAGGGTTTGTGCAGAATTCGTGCTTTTCTTTAGACCAAATGCAAATGGCCAGGCTTTTGTTGGAAAAGGCAAGTGAGGTTCAGCATGAGTGAATTGGTATGCTGTTGTCACTAGTTTTTTGATGACAGAAGAAAAAATGCAAAATGGCCAGCAGTGTGTGTTTTGTGGTGGGAGAGTAAGGGTTTTCTTGCTGCAGATTTTTCAAAAGTGGCCAAGGATGCATATGTGCATCAGTGGAGTTTTCTGGTTTGGTTCATGCAGTTTCATGACAGAAATAGGATGGTGGAGCTGTTGGTTTGTGGCTTTGTGTTTTACAGGTTTTGAAGAAAATTCCAAGTGAGGTCTGTTGGGCTTTTGGTTTTTTCTCCTTTTTGTTATGACAGCCAATGGTGAATGCAAGCAAGCAAGGATGATGTTGGAGAAAAATGAGTGAGAAGTCTATTATGTGTTTTCTGTTAGCAGGTGGTTTGTTGCCTTTTTGTTGACAGGAAAGTGAGGGCAAGGTTCCCTTTTTGACAGGAATCACCAATAAGAAAAAATGCCCTGCTGTTTTGTATTGTTTTGGCCAAATGGTTTTTTGCCCTGCTGCCTTGCTGCTACTGTCCTCAAAAGGACAGAAAATATCTCACCAAAAAGACTGTTGTTGAATCCTGCTTTTGGCAAGGCAATGTCCTTCAGTTATGGTTTTTCATGCTGCTATTGCTGTTCTCCATGACAGAAAATCCTGAATTCTGCTGCATTAAATATGGCATGGTATGGTTATTCTTGATTGCACAGCAGGGTGAGGGTTTTCTGGAGAGTGAGTGGTATGCAATTGGTCATGTGGCTGTGTTGTGTGTGTCCAAAACAAAGAATGATGGCCCAAAAATTCTGCTATGTGAGAGTAGTACAAGGCAAGGTTGCAAGAGGTATGGTTCATGAATTGGACATGTCCTTTTGCCAAAATTCAAGTGAGCAAGCATGGCTATGTGTACTTGTAGGTTGTTTGGCTGCATAATGAGGTCTCAACATGACAGAAAAATGATCAAGAATGCTGCACAATGTGTGTCCTCTTGAGGTACAAGGCAAGGCATGGACAAGTATGGTGCAAGTATGGTTAAATGGTACTTTTCTTACAATTCAAGCAACCAAGCAATATTCACATGTGCTGCATATTTTGACTTTGCAAACACCTTCTAAATGACATTTATGAGCTGTTCCAATTGGCCAAATGTTGAAAAAATGTTTGAGTCAAAAAGTCAACTCTTGGTCAAACTTACATTTAAATGAAAAAGGTCAAAATTTGCCATTTTGATTGGTGAAGTTTTGGCTCATGAAATTTATATTTTTGGAAAGAGGGGATCAAATGTGACTTGTAGGAAAAAACCCCACCAAAATTGGCCAAACGGTTTGGGAGATATGGCCCTTTGAAGTTCAAGATTTTCTGAAATCGATTCGATCATAACTTGCCAACCACACATGGGAATTGAGAGTTCTAGGACTTTTTGGAAATGGGAGAACAAGATCTTCAACTTTCATGTTGGGCAAAAATTCATTTGAGGCTTGTATCACAATGTAAGTTTGAGGATCAAGACTTTCCATTTATGGCAGGTTTCAGTTACAGGCCCAGTTTCCATTTTGGGAAATTCATGATCTGGCTTCAAATTCTTCCATGATGGTGTTTGGCATGATATATGATGACTATTTGGACATGAATGAACTCTCACAAACCAATTCCAATCATCAAATCACTGATTAAATGGACAGTTGACCAACAGTTGACTTTTAGGGTTTCTGCCTGATTGTGCATTGACTGATGACTTCCAAACCCTAATTCCTTGAGAACTTGACTTCAAATGATGTCCCAAGTTGTTTGAACTCTTGATTATTGACCATGGTGCCCAAATTCCACAAGAATGACCACCATCCATTGCTTTGGCTGACAGTTGACTTTCTTTGACTTTTGACTGTCTGTGTATGAACTACTGACCTCTGAGCCCTCAACCCTTGACCAAAAATACTTCAAATAGACCTCCAAGCCATGTGAACTTGTTGGACAAACCCCAAGGCCTTGATTCAATGAGAAATTCCTTTGTTTGCTTGGTTGACTGATCAGGAGATTAGTTTGACCTAATTCTTGATTGCTTGCACTTGAGGCAACTGGGAACAATGCAATGCTATGCAATGGGCCATGACATGCTATGACCTAATATGAAAATGTATACATAATGGTAGGTGCAAATTTGAGGTGCTACATGACCCTAATTGGGATTGTTGAATGCTGAAAGATTGTGATGAATAAACTGAGTTTAAGCTGTAATTGAGTCCGTAATTGTGTGAGTCGTGTTTCCCCGAACGTGTAGCTTTTTACGGAAATTGAATCGGAGGTCCGGAAGTCCTCCAACGGCGGAAAATGCGGAAACTCTGCATTCTGCCTTGTGTTAGCGCAGGAACTGCTGTTTTGTCTGCGTTAACCGGTTAACCCAGGGCGTTAACCGGTTAACACTGTTATATTTTGTGAAAATGTGCTGTTTTGCCTGCGTTAACCGGTTAACCCAGGGCGTTAACCGGTTAACACTATTGCGTTTTGCCAGAAAATGTATTTTTGTCCTGCGTTAACCGGTTAACCCAGGGCGTTAACCGGTTAACACTGTTGGAAATTGGAAAATTTGATATTTTAATGTTGTGAACATAATTGGTGATTGGCATATTCTCGTTGATTTCGATGAATAATTTTGTTGGGTTTATGTTATGAAATGTTGATCCCAATATGTGGATCAGTTGTGTTAAAGTTGTTGAAAATACTGAGTTGGAGGCTTGATGAGCCAAGGTTGATTATAAGTTGATTTTTGTTGAAAACGTTGTTGTGTTGATATTATTATTATGTTGTTGACAGTTTAAAGTCGTGTATGCCATGTACATTCATATGCATTAAGTCGGAGCTTTGCTCACACCACGTTGGCCTGGATTGGCAAATTTTAAGTTGAAAGTTGAAGGCTTATGCCTTGATGCCCACTAAAACGGAAATGATTTTAAGTTGGGAGTTTTACTCCGAATGGTACCACATGCATGACGAGTCGAGTCTCATTAGAGTTGCATTCTGTTGGTTTGTTGTATGTGTATCAGTGGTATTGATCTTGAGTATGTATATGAGTTGTGCTGATATTGGGTGATTAATGAGTTAAATTACTTAACATAACATGATAATTTATAATGTTTGTTACATCGATTGAGGAACTCACCCTTACAATTATTTTTCAGGTAACGAGCAATGAGTTGAGTAGGAGCTAGTGCTTGGAGTCTAGGGTAGTCACCGTAGTGGGTCATGCTCTGATAGATGTAACATCGGGACGGGATGTTTTAATTGTTTATTGTCGGTTGTTGAACCATTTTTCATGTAATACGTTATATGTTTGTGGAATGGTTGAGTTGATTTATATCCGCTGCGAATTGTGCAAAAATGTTATTTTGATTAAATAATGAGCATGACAGTTATTATGTTGTTAAGTGTTGTGTGACACCCTTGGTGCATAATTACTCTGATATTTGTTGTTGTTATTTTAATTAAATATTTGGGGTATTTTAGAAGGGTTTTAGCCAGCACTCACTCGCTAGGCGAAGCTCTAGCGAGTCCCCAGCGAGCATTCCAGTAGCAAAACCTCTCAACCTCGCTGGGGCGAAGGTTGAAGCGTGTCCTTCGCTAGGCGAACATGAAAGTTCAGCAGACCCTGTTTCTCTGGGCGCAGGTGCCTTATGTGCCCATATTAGACCCTCGCTAGGCGAGCCATTCTGCTCGCCTAGCGAGCATGACAGCCCAGCAGAGGTCTATAAGTAGCAGGTGCCACTTTTGAGCACCATACCTCATTTTTACCAACTTTTTCCACTTTTGTACTTTGGAGAGATATTTTACAGCATTGTTCTAGGGGATCTTTTATGCCCTAATTTTCATTTCTCTTCATCTTAGAACCATCTTCTACAAAAAGAAGGTGGATTCCCATCCAACTTCGATTATCCGACTTGGATGTTGATCAACCTTCTTTCCTTACTTGCCGACCAAGCTACCATGAAAATGAGTAGCTAAGTCATCCATTTGTCAAGGTTAGATGTAGGTGATTACTAGCTTTGTGTGTAAATGTAAGGATCCTCATATGTAAACTCTTTAATGGTAAATATATGATGAAAACTTTGTTTCTATTTAAAACTCTTTGTGTTGGTTTATGATCGAGAGATGTTTACCGACTCTTGACCTAGGTTTTCATCCAAACTTGTTTGTTAGCTAGAGATAGTAATGAATGATTTTGTTCACCATAAGATTGAACCAAAAAGTTGTCATTTTGATAGATTGTGTTCGAGAGAAACAATGGATCAAAATGGCAAAACTCACAATGTGTGTTCGAGAGAAACATATTGAGAGGACTTTGTGAAATGATTTATCATCTAAAGGAGTTTACAATATTGTTGACCGAGCAAATACATGCAAAGTGATCATTGAAACCTAACTTTGGCAATATTTCTCATTTATTCAAACCAAAACTTTTACCGCAATTTATTACTTTTTATGCAAGATAACTTGATTAAAACCAAAACCCTATTGTTACATTGAGCTAAGATTAATACAACCATCGAACGGCGGTGATATCTTACAATCCCTGTGGATACGATAACAAAAACCCGACACGAAATATACTTTCAACAAAATGGCGCCGTTGCCGGGGATTGTAAATTGATATTGCGAGCATCGCAATGGTTGTTTAAGTTTTAGCTTGTGAATTTTTGACTTGTGCTTGTAATTTGTTTGGTTTAGTGTGCAGCTTACGTTTTATGCGAGGGCAAATCCCTGTGGACGAACTTCTTTTTGATCCTGAGATCGAGAGAACCGCAAGGAGGCTCAATAGCAAAACGAGACGTAGGAGGCAACAGGCTAGACAACACCAAGAGCAAGGAGAAAGTTCTTCAACCACAAATCCACCACCATTCATACCAAACATGGAGCCACAACCACCACCACCTATTTCTACTCCATGCATCAATAGTCCAAGGAACACTGCTCAGTTTGCCAACCACACCGGAAGGCAAGCTGAGATGAAAACGGGAACTCTAAATCTATTATATGGAAGTCCATTCACCGGAATGGACCATGAAGACCCATTTGCTTTTCTCACAAAATTTTATGAGATAGCATTGGCTGCCGGAGTGGATCAGGCTCAGGAGCTTCCGTTGTTCAGACGATTATTTCCCCATGCTTTGCTCGGTAAAGCAAAGGATTGGTACCTAGATCAAACACCAGCCGTAATGACAGACTGGAACGTGTTAGAAAAGAAATTCATCGAAAGATTCTTCTCCCATAACCGGTTCATGGAATCCAAGACGGCCATCTCGGTGTTTTCACACGGAACCAGTGAATCTTTGAATGAAGCGTGGGAAAGATTCAAGTCCATGCTTCGGAAATGTAAAGGGCATGGATTTGATGAAATGACTCAAATCCATATCTTCAGAAATGGACTTCAACCAAACTGCAAAACGTTGTTGGATGCTACCTCGGGTGGCTCTTTGCTGTCAAAAAGTGCCGAAGAAGCCACGAACATTATAAATCGAATGGCTTTGAATGATCTTCAGAGTCAAAGTCGAGGAAATTCTTTGAAGAAGGCGGGAGTGCTTGAGCTAGGGACGAACGATGCCATCCTTGCCCAAAATAAGCTCATCTCACAACAAGTGGAACTCTTAACGCAACAAATCAAAGAGTTAAGAGAACCGTCAAAAGCTAAACAAATAGCTTGTTGTGAACTTTGTAAAGGTGAACATGACACCGGATTTTGTCCACCTCCCGGTTTTGACGAAGTAAACTACATGGCCAATCAACGGGACTATCAACCGAGACAACAACAACAACAACAACAACCTTATCAACCGCACCCTCAAAATCAACAACAACAATTCCAAGGGAACCAAGGGTTCCAACCTAGAAGCAACTATTATCATAACCAAGGTTATGGAGGTGGTTCTTCTAGCCGTCAAAACCCTCCCCAAAATCCGTATCAATCTCAACAACCGCCGGTCGTCAATTCTAAATTGGAAGAGACATTGACGCAATTCATGCAAATGTCAATGGCTAACCAAAAGAGCAATGACGCGGCCATAAAAAATCTCGAGACTCAAGTTGGGCAACTTGCTAAGCAAATCGCGGAACAACAAACCGATCCTTCCTTTTCGGCAAACACGCAAACAAATCCCAAGGAGTATTGTAAGGCGATCACAACGAGAAGTGGGAGGGAGTTGATGAGTGAGAATAAAAAAAGAGTTGAGAGAGAAAATGAGGAGGAAATAGTTGAGGAAAATATTGATGGTGAAGTGGGGGAGTGGAATGAGAAGGAAGAAGTTGAAAATAACGAAAAGAATGGTGGAGTTGAAAAGAAAAAAAGTGTGGAGATTGAGAAAAATACAAGTGATGAGGTAATAGGGGAGGTAGTGAAAAAGCCTAGATGGAGGAGTTCTAGAGTTGCAAAGGGAAAGGAGGTAGTGAGCGCTACTCCAATCCAAAACCTTCCTTATCCTCATGCCCCGTCCAAAAGGGAGAATGAACGGCATTACGCCCGGTTCATGGGTATTTTTAAACAATTGCAAATCAACATTCCGTTTGCCGAAGCCTTGGAGCAAATGCCCAAGTATGCCAAATTCATGAAGGACATACTTACAAAAAAACGGAGGCACACGGAACCTGAGACAATCTTGCTTGATGCACGATGTAGTGCCATCATTCAAAAAACCATCCCCAGGAAGGAATCCGATCCGGGACGAGTCGCTCTACCGGTAACCATCGGAGACACCTACATGGGTAATGGCTTGATTGATTTGGGATCTAGCATCAATTTAATTCCACTGTCCATTATCAAAAGATTGGGAAATGTTGATATCAAGCCTGCGAAGATGACTTTGCAACTTGCTGATAAATCTACCACTGCACCATATGGAGTGGCTCAAGACATGTTAGTCAAAGTTGATAAATTCTTCTTCCCGGTTGATTTTATTATTATTGATATGGAAGAGGATGATGATGCTCCGCTCATCCTGGGCCGACCATTCATGAAAACCGCGCGCATGATGATAGACGTAGATAACGGTTTGATGAAGGTAAGGGTCCAAAATGAAGAGGTAGCCTTCCATCTGTTTGAAGCCAAAAAGCATCTCAATGATAAACATGATTCTTTCCGAATCGATGCCACAGAGGAGAAGCTAGTGGAGGTGGCAAACCAGGTCCATATTTCTAATCCTTCCGAAAGACCTCTTATCGGAGTCTACCAACTTTCGACCAAAACTAAAGAAAAAAAGATGGAAGCATGGTTGAATGAATTAGAAGCTTGTGGAGAACTTGTCTATCATAAAGAGACAGGGAAAGGCGTGGATATGACAAAAATTGTGGAGGAGCCGAAACTAGAGTCACATTTGAAATATGTGTACCTTGATGATAATTGTGCTAAACCCGTGATCATTAGCAATAATTTGTCCACAAACGAAGAGAATCAATTGATGCGGGTGCTAAAAAAGAAGGAGGTTGTCAAATTAGTGGAGGCCGGGATGAATTGTTCTATAGCCGACGGTGAATGGGTGAGTGTTGTGCAAATAGTTCCGAAAAAGGATGGTATTAGATTTTATCAAAGGTTCATCAAGAACCTCTTGAACACGACAAGGCCCTTGAGGAGGTTGCTCAACAAAAGGGATCCCGGAAGCTCAAACAACAAAGTAGAGCGCGGAAGCTGCACAATTCCGCTCGATGCTCCTCTGTGAGCATCGCACCGTCGAGCTTAGCCGACGTTAAACAAGCGCTTGTTGGGAGGCACCCCAACATTGTAAGTATTTACTGTTTTTGTGTTGTGTTGTGTTGTGTTGGGTTACCTTATGATAAAACTGTTCTGGATGAACTTGCAAGTGCTGCATTTGAAAAAAGCACTTGCTGTCATGCTCGCTAGCATCTCGCTAGGCGAGGCAGAGCGAGCAGGTTCGCTAGCTGCTCGCTAGGCGAGGCAGCAGCGAGCGCTGCATGACAGTTTGTATTTAAATCTCAGTAGGGCAACCATTTTGCCCCAAACTCAAAAATTTTCTGTACGGCTCTGCTGAGGAATTTTTGATAAGCTCTTCACACTCTCTCATTTGCATCTCTATCACCAACACTTGCTCTATTCGGTCATTTGCAAACTCTACTCTCTTCACATTTCCGAATCCGTGTAACTAAGGTTTGCCCTACTACATTTTTCTTTTTGTTTGAACTCTAAAATTCCAATTTGAATTGCAATTAGGATGATTGGAGTATGGGAAACTTTAGCTTTGCATGTGGTATTTAGGGTTTGCAAATTGGGATTTTAGGTTTTAAGAATTGGGGATTTTGGGTTTTGAATGCAAATATGTAATCCCCAATAGCATAGAACGATTATTTACTTGATATATCATTAGGTTCTAATGTTAGAACCAATTGAGTATGGGTTTTGGGGGAGAATCTCTGAACATGCTGAAAAACCCCAAAACCCGTAAGGTTCGCTAGCACTCGCTAGGCGAGCCTGGGGCGAGCGTTCGCTGCCACTTCGCTAGGCGAAGCAGCAGCGAGCATGGCAGTCTTTTAAATTATGCTTTGATGTCTAATCTGTTTGTTTGGTGTGTGTTGTTTCCTCTCATATTTTGCAGAATGGAGTCAAGGTCTGGAGCGGGTAAGAAAAGAAAGGGAGCAGCTACTTCCCGGACTGTGCCTATCCAATTCGATACCGACAAGTTTGTCGGTCCAAAACAGGCTGCAAGGTACATCGCTCTGGAGAAGAGGAAAATTCTTCCAGAGAAGCGTTTCGTCATCAACCCTCAGGGCACAAACAGAAATTTTGCCGGGTTGATTGACGCGAAGAAATGGGATCGGTTGATTAATCCTTTGGAACATTATGACATTGCAACAGTGCGGGAATTTTATGCTAACGCACTGCCCGATGACGACGAGCCCTTTACTTGGGTATCTAGAGTGGTCGGGCGTTCAATTGCATTTGATCGGGATGCAATCAACCGCATCCTTGGGGAACCGCTCCAGCTGGGAGTTGAAGAGAAGGACGCATACCATACAGACCTGCGGCTTCACCGTGATGTTCCTGCCATTACTGCCGCCCTGCTTTTACCAGGGAAATCGGTTGAGCTGAACCCATCTGGGGTTCCAATGAGGTATCACCGGGAGGACATGACTCCCATGGCTCAACTGATACTGCTCTTGGTTTTGACCAACATCCAGCCTAAATCACACACCTCTACTGTGCCGATCCCAGTGGCACATTTGGTTCATTCCATCCTCACCAATGTCGAGATCGATGTGGCGAGGATCATCGCAAATGAGCTGAAGTCCGTGGTCGAGAGCGGGCTTAAGTCGGGGGCTCGTGTTAATTGTCCCCTAGCTTTCCCGTGTTTGATCATGAGTTTATGCGTTCAGGCAAGGGTGAGACTTCCGTCTCGTGGGCAGGTAAGGATCCCGTCACCTATCGATGATCGGTATGTGGCCAAATATTGTAGAGCAAAGACTACCGGTGGCAGTGCAGCCTCAGGAAGTACTCGGGCTTCTGATGGTCCTGGTACTTCTACTCCTAGACTTGATCCGTACGTCCAAGCTGTGTGCAATTACAGTTTGGAATGGATGGCGGCATCCCAGAGAGCCATGTTGGATATGCACGACTCTATGCAGCGGTTGCAGCTGCAGGGAAGTGGTGCCCATGCTTTGATGACGCGTGAGCAGTTTCTGCTTCACGCCAACTGGCCTGTGGACACGCCAGTGTATAGTGAGGGGGTGGGCGCTGATGCTGATGCTGATGATGATGATGTTGATGATGAGGCTACCGGTTCTGAGGCCGGTAGCGAGGAGGAGTCCTGAGCCCTTAGTGGGTTAAGTTTTTGTATTTTTTCAGCTTTTATGTCATTTCTATTTGTATTTTCGGATTTTGTATCTTGATTTTGGTGTTGTACTATTGGGGTGTTTTGTCCCCCATGAACAAATTTATATTTTCAGTTAATGTTAATTATTTATGTTTTTAATTTTGTGTGTTTAATAAATTTTTGGTTGATTGAGTGGCAAACCCTTCTAGATTGGTTGCTCCTCAAGAAGTACCCAATGAAGGTGCATCCGAGCTTGGATGGCAATGATAAGAATAAACAAGTGAATGAAGCTAAGGTACATGGTTACCTTCGGCTAGAATTTTAGAATGCATTAGGAACTTTACTCTTTTTGGTAAATTGAATATTGTCTTTTTGCAACATAATTGAATGAATGTTTCATCTAGAACTTAAAACCACAAATTGTGAGGAAACCTCCATTGTACACTTAAATGCTGGATTCTAATAAGTTTTGTTGATTCATGAGATTCATGCTTTGTCTTTTATTATTGTGAAATTGTGGAAGCAATTAGAAATGATCAAGGCACTTGTTTTCTTTTGAGCACAACTACATCCAAAAATAACTTACCTGTGAGCAGAGAGAGTATTTGTTAACCCCTTTGAGCTTAAACAGTTGAATCTCGGCTTGAAATAAAGCGAGATCTTAAAAATCTTTTTTTTACAACCCGGAAAATCTTGATTATTGTTCTTTTGCCGTAAAAAGTTAAGAGCATTCACTTAGGGTGAGTAAGAAATAAGTTGGGGAGAACAAAAAAGAATCGGTAAGTACCACAACTCTTGAAAAAGAAAAGAAAAACCGAGCAAGCATAGAAAAATATATGTATAGAAAATATAGAAAAGAAACATCTGTTTTGTATATATGATGTGAAAGAAAAGAACAAAAATAAAAAGAATGAAAACGAATGCTTGCTTGGAAGAAAAATACTGAAAAATAAAAATTGAGTTGTGGAATATGTGTTGTGAAGGTTTCAAATAAGAAACAAATGAAACAAAGTCGAGTAGTGTGAATAATACTGTGAATGTCTCTTTTGCATCGGCACTTTCGTTTCAATGGCCTTAGAAATGACTCTTGTTTGTTAACCTAACCAAGCTTCAACCGAAAAGCCCTTAGTGATCTTTATGCTTCCACAGTACCATTTATAATTGTTAGACATTGTATGAATCTATTTGATTTCTTCATTGTTTGTTAGAGAGTGAGATTAATCCCGCGGTTGCAAACGCGTAAAATCTTCATTCCTTATTCGAAGAGGAGAGATAGGATGATTCATTCAGAATAGTACTGTTGTAGATAGATAAATATTTTGCATTGCTATTTAAGTTTTAGTTCTTGTGTATTATTTTATTCAAACCGTTGGAAACTTGTATTTGCTGATTTCGCTTGTGTTTGAGCCGTTTATCCAACTTCGGAGAAACCATTTTCTTAAAAGCAAATCCTCTTGTCCTTCAAGAGGCATACTTTGCTTGAGGACAAGCAAGAATCTAGTTGGGGAGAGTTGTTAGATGCCCAAAAGTGCTTATTTGAGCTATCATATGTGGGCATCTTTCACTCTATTTCCCTGCTAAAATTGTCAAAATCACCTTGGTTTTTGATGAAATGCATTACATTGATAAACAAGCTTGGTGCCTTTGATTTGTGTGTTATTGTGCAGAAAGAAGGCATGAAATAATTGAAATTGAAGACACAAGAAAGTTGGCAAAGGAACCAAAGCAAACAAGCATTCATCAGCCTGCTCGCTAGGCGAGGGCTGTGGCGAAGCATTGATTCGCTAGGCGAGCGCCAAGCGAAAAGCTCCAGTAAATTGTCAATAAATTCGCCAGGCGAGCTGACAGCGAAGGTGGTAGCGAGTTCGTTCTGTTTTGGTGAAAAGCGCAGCCAGCACTCACTCGCTAGGCGAAGCTCTAGCGAGTCCCCAGCGAGCATTCCAGTAGCAAAACCTCTCAACCTCGCTGGGGCGAAGGTTGAAGCGTGTCCTTCGCTAGGCGAAGGTATGTTCGCTAGGCGAACATGATAGTTCAGCAGACCCTGTTTCTCTGGGCGCAGGTGCCTTATGTGCCCATATTAGACCCTCGCTAGGCGAGCCATTCTGCTCGCCTAGCGAGCATGACAGCCCAGCAGAGGTCTATAAGTAGCAGGTGCCACTTTTGAGCACCATACCTCATTTTTACCAACTTTTTCCACTTTTGTACTTTGGAGAGATATTTTACAGCATTGTTCTAGGGGATCTTTTATGCCCTAATTTTCATTTCTCTTCATCTTAGAACCATCTTCTACAAAAAGAAGGTGGATTCCCATCCAACTTCGATTATCCGACTTGGATGTTGATCAACCTTCTTTCCTTACTTGCCGACCAAGCTACCATGAAAATGAGTAGCTAAGTCATCCATTTGTCAAGGTTAGATGTAGGTGATTACTAGCTTTGTGTGTAAATGTAAGGATCCTCATATGTAAACTCTTTAATGGTAAATATATGATGAAAACTTTGTTTCTATTTAAAACTCTTTGTGTTGGTTTATGATCGAGAGATGTTTACCGACTCTTGACCTAGGTTTTCATCCAAACTTGTTTGTTAGCTAGAGATAGTAATGAATGATTTTGTTCACCATAAGGTTGAACCAAAAAGTTGTCATTTTGATAGATTGTGTTCGAGAGAAACAATGGATCAAAATGGCAAAACTCACAATGTGTGTTCGAGAGAAACATATTGAGAGGACTTTGTGAAATGATTTATCATCTAAAGGAGTTTACAATATTGTTGACCGAGCAAATACATGCAAAGTGATCATTGAAACCTAACTTTGGCAATATTTCTCATTTATTCAAACCAAAACTTTTACCGCAATTTATTACTTTTTATGCAAGATAACTTGATTAAAACCAAAACCCTATTGTTACATTGAGCTAAGATTAATACAACCATCGAACGGCGGTGATATCTTACAATCCCTGTGGATACGGTAACAAAAACTCGACACGAAATATACTTTCAACAAATAGCATAAGGAGTCTTAGACATACCTTCAATCATTGAGTTTGTCTTCAGCCATAGTTCCAAAGAGAGCTTAAAATGATTCGCCAATGGAGTACTCACAGGATTTGCTTTGCTCGTGTCAAATTTGCTCAAAACACTTTCAACATAGATTTTTTAAGACAACCATAATTTATTAGCTCCTTTGTCCTTGTGAATTTCCACCTCAAGAATCTTCTTTGCAACACCCAGATCCTTCATATCAAATTCCTTCATAGCCAATTCGGAGCATGTGTGAATCAAATCGCTTGTACCACTACCTTGGAGATTGCTTCAAGTCATACAAATACCTCATCAATTTGCAAATAATTCTGTCATTTCTTGTATCACTGAAATCCTCTGGCGGCTCCATGTAGATTTTCTCCTCTAGATTACCACAGAAGGAAGTTGTCTTCACTTCCATCTGCTCTAAATGCATTTCATTGCTGGCTACCAGGGCCAATATTATAAAAGAGGAATAAAACAAAGAAAAAATGATGATATTGTATCATACTATGTAGTTAGAGAGTGTGATATGCATGTGGGGGAAAGAACATATGTGTGAGCATTGTTGATGTTAGACAAATCTGACGAACCCGCTTAACCATGAAGTAGAGATTTGGCCAGTGAGACAAACCCGTTGAACCAAGAAACATGCCAGTTTGGGCGGACGAGACTAAAAATTCGATAGTGTGTTGGAAATTAAAGGGAATTGGAAAAATGAGTGGGAAAAAATTTGATGTGACACTCTTTAAACTTTAACAATATTCTTTGGAACAGATACTCAAATACATATCATAGTAGAGAAACAAACAAAAGCTTTGTCCACGCAGTTCAGTCAAATTACTTATATATATGACTATAAATAAGTTATAGATCCGTTTTATTGATTTGTTTTGAATTTTTTACACATTATAATTTTAATGTTACAAGCATATATAGAATACTAATGATCTAGATTTCAATAATACCCCTAAATCATACCGCAAAGACTTTCCCCCCACCATAGTTGCCTCCAAACAAGTAATGGGACAAAAACAAGGGCAAGGGTCAAGGCCTAGGATTACGTGACATTACCTATGAATCAAATTCAATAATCTCTTCTTTGACGAAAATCAAACTCCAATAAAAATTAAATATATATGTCATATCTTAGCTAGTAGGGTGTATAATTCATGCTTAAGATCGGGATATTACTAAATAATAAGACAAATATACCTTTAAGATTGTTTTGCAAAGTCTGACACAAAATGGTAGTGGTGGTTAAATTTTAGGTATAATCACACAATTGACAGAGAAATAAGGATTACTGGTAATAAATATATGGCGTCGGCGGCAAAGAAAATTAGGGATAATGAAACCTAAAAATCCAATTCGTTTTAGTTTTACGGTAGAATAAGAGCAGTAAAGATCAAATTAATTATATTCATTAAATTTCATTAAATAACTTCGTATAGTTATTATTTGTTGTTCTTATTTCTCACGATAACTCAGTACTCTCACCTATTGCTCCATATATATATATATATATATATATATATATATATATATATATATATATATATATATATATATATATATATATATATATATATATATATATATATATATATATATATATATATATATAGATATATATATATATATAATATATATATATATATATATATATATATATATATATATATATTAATATATAATATATATAATATATATAATATATATATATATATATATATATATATATATATATATATATATATATATATTATATATATATATATATATATATATATATATATATATATATATTATATATATATATATATATATATATATTATATATATATTAAATTTTGTAACTGTTACTATTAATGTTATAAAAATACTAAAAGTATAAATAATTTACCTTTTTTAAATGTTACTAAAATATTCTAAGGTATTACTAAAATCATTAAGTAACTTAGACTTTAACTAACATTTGTTCAAATGTTAACGAGTGTATATAGTAACATATTTCTCAATTTAATAATATTTTTTAAATGTTTGTAAGGCAAAAACTATGAGATCCAATTGAGTTTATATAAAAAATAAACATATTTTAGAGTTTATATTAAAGTGATGCCTTATTCTTTGCCTAACTAATCCAAATAAAAGAGAAAATTAATTTGTTAACATCACTTACAAAGATACAATTTATTCTCTAATTTAAAAAAAAAAATAGAAATGGTAGTTTTTGAAAAAAGATTCCTTAAGATAAGGCAAAAATTTATCTGTTTTATTTTTAATATACTAATTGTTGCTTTCATATTTATAATTCTTCTCAATTTTTCTATAAAAAAAATTAAAACAGATTATATAATATTTTATTCCACAAAAATTATAAGAAAAAATCATTACTACAAAATATAGATTTTGTAACGTACTTTCATTTTGGTCCTATTGTCCACCTTCGTAAAATCTATTCATTTAGACATTTTTTTACATTTACATTCAAGACATATTTTATCTTGGTCAAAGAGAAATGTGATATATATTTTTTTTAAATCAAAATTAAATTACATTTTACTATGGTCATATTTTTCAACCGCGGGGAAATTTCCCTCTCAAGCACTCATTTCGAATTCAAGCGCATACAATTAGTTTTTCAATAATTTTTATGACACTTCTACGTTGCAATATCTTCATTAATTTTTACTATATATCTTGAAAATTTTGACATCAAGTATCAATGTTAAATTTCAAACATATCATTTACGATACAGAGAAACTTGACATTAATCTTTAAACCAAGTTTTTCAATATATTATTTTAGTAACTTCAAATTCTAAACCTTCGGAATTAGTGATACAACAAAGCAACAAGAATGGAAGGTGGAATGCGTTAGGTTTAGTGAAAATGTGAACGAACATGTTAATATTTTATATAGAAAAAATCTGTAGACCATTTCCCCGCGTTTGTTATATATAACCGTGGTGAAATATGATACTTTATCACCACAATTGTTTTAAATAAACATGGTAATTTTTTTTTATTTTTTAATTGAAAATAACAAGCCGAAGTTTATTTCCCCCATATTCAATACAAATCAAGGAAAGGAAAGCTAAAACTCATAAGAAGGGATCAATAAACTCATCTTTGACTCTTCTTGCTTACGGTAGATGAATCATTTCACCACTATTCATGTTACATTAATATTGTTGTTGTTGTTGTTGTTGTTGTTGTTGAGACCCTAAATCCTAAAGTTTTAATGTTGAATATTGTTGTATTTTTGTTGTTTTTATTGTTGTTTTTTAATGTTATATGTCGTTGTGATTGAATGCGATTGAGACTTTTGTTGTTGTTGAGAATGTTATATGTTGTTGTTGTAGTTGTCGTATTATTGTTATGACTTTACAATATTTTTTTATTTCTTAAAAATGTGACTTAGTAAATTGTTGTATTGATATTTTTATTGTATTGTTGAGAATATTGTTATTGTATTGTTGTATTATTAAATGATTTTACAGGCATTTGATATAAATTGCAGAATGTATTATGGATTGTAGTTGGATGAAAGCGAATAGATTAAGTTTGGTGTATGAGAAATAAGTTATTGAATTCCTTGATTTTGCGAAATAAAATCTTCTTGACAATAATGAAATCTTTTATTATCCTTGTGCCATATGCGAGAAATTAAAAAAAGATTGAAAAGAAAGTAAATTACATCATCTGTGTTGTGATGTAATTTGTCAAGATCATATAATATGGATGTGGCATGGTGAGGTAGGTAAAAGTCAAACTACGACTTAACAAATACATGAAGTTGATGTATATATGGATGATCGATTATAAGATTCGATTAGTGATATTAAAGAAGATTCTTTTAGGAGAGCTCATATGTATGATAAATTATGTAGTGACAAGAATGCGTCGTTATATAATAGGTGCACAAATTTAACACAATTGTCTTTCATGTTGAATTTATATAATCTGAAGAAAAAAATGGGTGGACATATAAAAGTTTCACACAATTGCTTAAGTTTCTAAAATAAATGTTTTCAGAAGGTAACAAGTTGTCGGGCCATAATTATAAGGCCAAGAAGATATTGTGTCAAATGGGTTTGGAGTATATAAAAATACATACATACTGTAATGATTGCATATTATAATGGTAATAGTGTGAAAATATGAGACAATGCCTGAAGTATGGGGAGTTGCGCTACTAGGTGAAGGACAACAATAGTGATGATGATGACGATGCTAGAAAGAAGAACCCTTCTGCTAAAGTGTTATGATGTCTACAAATAATTCTAAGGTTCAAGAGACTGTTTGTTAATGTTAATGATGCAAAGAATATTAGATGGTATGCTGATGAAAGAAAATGTCATGGAAAAATTTGTCATGTAGCTGATTTTTTGCAATGACATCTAGACCATACTTTGAGGTCATTTAGGAGATTTTAGAGATTTATTATGTTGTATTCAAAGTTTCTTTATTTAAAATTATTTAATTTGAAGGAAAAATGGGTGGAATGATAAAAGTTTTACATAATTGATTAACTTGCTAAAATAAATGCTCCAAAAAGGTAACAAGTTGTCAGATCGTACTTGTGAGGTCAAGAAGATATTATGTCCAATGAATTTGGAGTATATAAAAATACATACATTTTTTAATGATTTCATATTATACACGTATTAGTGTGAAAATATAAGACAATTCCCGAAGTGTGAGGATTCGTGCTACAAGGTGAAGGACAACAATAATGTTGATGATGATGATGTTAGAAAGAAGTGTCACTCTGCGAAAGTGTTATGATGCTCGCCAATAATTTCAAGGTTCAAGATACTTTTTTCTAACATTAATGACACAAATAATATTAGATGATTGTTTGTTAATGCTAATGATGCAAAGAATATTAGATGGTATGCATATGAAAGAAAATGTGATGGAAAAATTTGTCACGTAGCTGATTCTTTGTAATGGCATCTAGACCAAACTTTAGGGTCATTGAGGAGATTTGAGAGATTTATTCTGAAAAATATGGTCAATTAATCTCCAAGGAAAATACATTCCTCATAGTAATGATAATCATGATTTAAATTTTGATATTCCTGAGACCCCTTCTTTCGCAGCACATGTGTCAACTTCATATGTGAAAACTAACAAGTAATTTTTTTTATTGTTTATTCCTAATTTATTGTTAGTTATAATTTGTAAGAGTTTATACATGTGTTCCAACAAATTTTATGCTAACAAGTATTATTATTTGAAATTATATGTATTTAGAGACAAGACACCAAAATACATCCATTCACATTGTGCATTATGCTTCCTTCAGAATAATGAATCGAGTACACAATAATTTTGTATGTTAGTTATTTACTTGTTTTATGTGATATATAAAACGTATGTCACAGAGTTGGAGTATCTGATCTTTTGGCTCCCCAGCCGGTTCTCATCATTTGCATTCGGCATATAGTGATCATTGCATCCTCAAAACGCGTAGCATTTCCATTCAATATGGAGCATTACGCCATAGAAAAATTCAAACATATGCATTCATGTGTTAACCGTCAGACCATATCCCCGACAGAGGCGGATCGTTGTTCAACGTCTGTACAACACGTTTGCTACAGTTGCCCCTGACAGCATTCAGGGTGATACCCCCCAGAGAGGTTTATTTCCTCATCCGTTGGTGAGAGGAAAGCTTGATCCTCCCCAGTGAGATCCCCAACAAGTGTTTAGCCTTGCCTTGATATGTGTAGATGTCATCTTGTGATACCGGTCAGTGTCATGTCAACACCCGAGTGTGTTATTTCTTTGGTGTCGGTAAACACCATCTTTCGGTGTCGATGAACATCGAGTCCCATTCCAGTCATTCATTAATGTCTGGCTGGTCTTCTTTGATGTCGGTAAACACCATCTTTCGGTGTCGGTAAACATCGAGTCTCACCCAGCCATCGGTAAATGTCTGGTCTTCTTTGATGTCGGTAAACATCATCTTTCGATGTTCGTATCCTTCTCCGGCAGTAGTCACCTCCTCGTTGGTGTCGATAAACGTTGAGTTTTTGCCTAGTCGTCCGCTGACGTCTAGTTGTACATCTTTCCCAGCAGTGGTCACCTCTCCGTTGGTGTCGATAAACGTCGAGTTTTTCCTATGCGTCCGTTGACGTATAGTTGCGTATTCCCCACAGATTATTTGCTAATGTCTGTTGATTCCCCAAGCAGATTCTCCTCTCCGTTGGTGTCGATAAACGTTGAGTTTTTCCCAATCGTCCGTTGACGTTTGGTTGAGTTATATTTTCTCTCCCCAGAAGAGTTTTACCTCTCTGTTGGTTTCGATAAACGTTGAGCTTTTTCCTATTCGTCCGTTGACGTATAGTTGTACCCTTCCCCTCAGAGTTATTTACCTCTCCGTTGGTTTCGATAAACGTTGAGTTTTTCTCATTCGTCCGTTGACGTTTGATTGTATATCCTATTCCCTAGTCATTCATTAATGTCTGGTCGATCCTCATTCAGAGTTCCCCAGTGGAGTCGTCGGTAAACGTCTTGTCTGGTCACCTTTCTCCATTGATGTCTGATCTCCTTCTCCGTTGGTGTCGATAAACGTCGAGCTTCTCCTTCTCCGTTGGTGTCGATAAACGTCGAGCTTCTCCTTCTCCGTTGGTGTCGATAAACGTCGAGCTTCTCCTTCTCCGTTGGTGTCGATAAACTTCGAGCTTCTCCCGTTCGTCCGTTGACGTCTGGTCGAGTCTTCCCATTCATCCGTTGATGTCTGGTCACCTCTCCGTTGGTTTTGGTAAACGTCGAGTTTTTCCTGGTCGTCCCCAGTAGAGTTACCTCTCCGTTGGTTTTGGTAAACGTTGAGTTTTTCTCATTCGTCCGTTGACGTCTGATTGCATATCCTATTCCCCCAGTCATTCATTAATGTCTGGTCGTCCCCAGTAGAGTTACCTCTCCGTTGGTTTCGGTAAACGTCGAGTTTTTCCTAGTTGTCCATTGACATCTAGATGTATTTTCTTCCCATTCGTTCGTTAATGTCTGGTCACCTCTCCGTTGGTTTCGATAAACGTTGAGTTTTTCCTAATCGTCAGTTGGCGTCTAGTTGTGATTTCTATCCCCATTCATCGTCTTTCGATGTCTGGATGTGACTGTACTTTTGAGAGAGAAAAGAACAAAAATCCCCAGTAATAACATCAGATCCCAGTTGAAGTTACTGTTGGATCCCCATATTGTGCAAATTTCTACGGTTCTTCGGTATTCAATCCCTGTTTACCCTGAAAGTCTGACAGCCGTTGCTCTCATCCATTCGGGTTCCCAGTTGATTGAATAGGGGCAGCTGTAGCACCTCAAATTTGCACCTACCATTTTGTACATTCATTTTCATGTTTAGGTCATTAACATTAGCATTGTCCACTGCATAGCATTGCATTGTCCATTGCCCAAGTGCAAGTCATCAGTTCATCAGTCAAGACTGGTTAGGAGATCCAGTTGTGTAAGCAAGCAAGTGCATTTCCTATTGAAGCAAAGCCCTAGGGTTGGCTCATTGATTTCATATGACCTAGGGATCATTTTGAAGTGGTTTGGCCAAAGATTGGATGATCAAAGCTCAACAGTCAAGTTGAAATTCATCTAAAACCCTAGAAAGTCAACCAAAGTCAACTGTGCATTCAATCATGGATTTGAAGGTGGGAGATGGTTAGAGAGGCCCCATTCATGTCCATACAAGTCTCATTTGACATTTCAAACATCAACATTGAAGAATTTGAGGTCAGATGAAAAGTTTCCAAAAATAGTAAGTGACCTGTAATTTCAAACTGCCAAAAATGGAAAGGTCTTCTCCTCAAGTTTACATCATCAAGAAAGCTTCAAATGAAATTTTGTCCAACATGAAATTTGAAGATCTTGCTCTCACCTTTCTAAAAAGTCCAAGAACATGAATTTCTCATGAATGGTTGGAAAGTTATGGATCAATCATTGCCAAGAAAATTTGAACTTCACAAGTGCATAACTTTTGAACCAAAAGGCCAAATGAGATGGTTCTTTTTGCAATATTCCTATTTTGACATGAGCTATCCAAAACATGCATCATCAACCATGCATTTCCATTACAAAATTTTGGCATTTTCATTTGAATTTCATTTGAATTTTGGAGGGAAAAGTCTAATTCAAAAATTAAGCATTTTCCACACATGGTATCACTTGCATTTGGCTAAAAATGACATTTCAAAGTGAATTAAACCAGATTTGTGCACTGTTACATTGATTTTCATACACATGAGGTGAATTGACCAAATTTGCATAAACACTCATTTTCACTAATCCTTGGGATTTTGGTTAATTGTGATTAACAAACCTCATTAGCACATCATATAAAGGGAAAATCATAACAGAAATTGGATTAACAACTCATAATTTCCAGATCTGAAACTTTTTTCCACTTTGCTCTCAAACTTTTTCTTCAATTTTCTTCATATCTATTGCTATTTCCTCGATTGAATCATCATCCACAATCATAATTGAGCTGGATTGAAGCAAGGTTTCAAGGTTTTCATGCAGAATTGAGGACTGTTGAAGCATATACTCATCAATGGCAGTTGAAGATTTGAGCAGTATCAAGCGCGATTGAGCACTAATTCTTCATCCTTTCAATCATATGAGAGCTTAGGATCATCTGTTTCTGCATTGCCAAGCCTAGATCCATCAAATTCAGTTCTGTAGCTTCAATAAGGTTAGAAATCGCGTGCTCTAATTCTTGAAATTGTGATATGCATGTTGTAGATCTTTCATCACTGATTGCACTGAGCTTTGTATCGTGGATTTTCATTAAGAAATGAGCAAGTTATGGTAGATCTAAGTTTGGCACATGAATGTTCTTGCATGCGAATCTTTTGATATAGTTTGATTTAGCAAAATCCAAGCCTAGCATGTTAATGTATGTTGAAAGACGAGTGCAATGGTGTATTGGTTTTGAATTTCTGTGCATAATTGTTCTTGACCTGGAAATTATGAAGAACACGAAGAACACTTAGGGTTTCTGTCCAGAAACCGTGTTTGATCCGTGCCTGGCCTTGCTTGCATGCGTTTCAGTGTTATTGACCATGTAGTGGTCCACGTGTATACAGCGTGGCGTGATGATTGGCTCTAGTTGATTCCCCCTGCCACATGTATTTAGTGAAACGGCACGTTTCACTTATCAACGCGCTCGTTTTGAATTTCAACACGGTTCGAGTCTTGGCTGTGGCTTTTCCATGATTGGCCTTTTGCATTTTTTCCTTCTTTCATCCATGTTCATCTATATGCTTTCATGTGATTTTTTATTTTTTCCAATCATTCAAAAATTCATAACTCATTGAATAATGATCCAATTGGCCTGGGAATTTTTGCATGTTGTTCCTCATGAAGTCTAGTATTTTATGACTATTTTTCCAGAATTTGTGCACGGTTGAAAAATATTTTTGCTTAGGGATTGTTCACATGTGTGTTTTCTTGACCTTGCTTGCCATTTGCTTTATGAAATGATAAGATTTTATCCAATGCTTTTGAAACTTTGCAAGCTCAAAATAGACATCCTAATTGACATTTTGGTATAGAGTTTGGATTTTTCTCATTTCTGGTTGTTGAGTTATGATCTGGTTAATGAAGGTGTGACAATGTGTTTCACACCATTGCTTGCTCAACTTGTTGATTTTATTTGTCATGCCAAATAAATGCCAAATGATGTGATTTTTTGCATGATGCTACTTCTGGATGTTAGGATTACTCATGAATGTTTGTGGAATTTTTGGATTCAATTTGGATTTGTTTGGGATTTTCCTTTCTGATTGATCATTTGTGCACTTTTTGATAGTCATGAACTTAAATGATTTGTGAAATGCTTGATGTTTATCATATGAACTTGAAATTTTGCACATTGTTTCTAGACACTTTGAAGTTTATTGTGGCTTTGGTTTGATGTCTTTATCATGTTTGGATTCTGTTTTAGGCTTGTGTGAAGTTGAGGTACCAATTGTGGTCCTATTTGAGCTTGTTTGTGCTTGCCTTGCCTTATGGAATTTATTTTCCATGCTTCTACTTGTCCAAATGCCTTGATTTTTGGTGTGATGATCATGTGATGTGCGCTGTTTAGCCATGATTTTTCTTGAGATTTATTGAGTCATGTTTGAGTTAATATGGATTAGATCATTTTGTTGCTTCAATGAGCTTTCAACTTGCATGCTTTGCTTTATGTGCTTTGTTAAATGAACTTGGTTGATGCTATTGACATGGGACCACTTGGATATTGTTCCTAATTGATTAAGATTGATTCATGCCAATTTTCATGTTCTGTTTTGGATTATTTCTCCCACTTTGACCCTAGGCCTTGTCCTAGTGGTTTGTGCTTATGGTTGAGTTGTGTTTTCAGGACAAGAAGCATATGGCCTTGAGGAATTGGTTCATTGGCTTGAGATACCTATTTGATTGATGTTGATTAACATTGAGTTGTCTTGTATGTGGATTAGCTCCTTTGAGTTGAGCTTGTGCTTTGCCTTGGTGCATTGATGCTTGTCTGTTTAATTGTGTACTGTTGACTGTTGACCACTAGTCTGTCTGTTTGACTTTTGTTGACTTGTATACTGATTGTGTTAGATTGTTTTCAGGTACCTTAGTTACTATAGTTCATTGTGAACTTGCTTTTGCTTTGCTTGATAGCTTAAGCATTGAGGTATAACTTCTCTGACTTCATGTAGTCTGGAAGACCTGTCCTGTTACTTGGGCAGGCACCTGTCTGAAGCCCTCCTTAAGAGGCAATGCTTGTGTTTGTTTACTTTTGTACCAAGCAGGAAAAGACCTCTAAGAGGCAATTGGCAGATAAAAGAGATGTGCAATCCATCTCCTGCTATTCAGTTGAGTCACCCTTTTGCTCACACACCTTGTGTTGATGCATTGTGGATATTAACCCAAGATCTTTGTTGAGTCAGTCATATGTGGAGAAGAGTTCCAACTTTCTGAACTCCCACACTTTCTTTTGTCTGAAGCTCTCCCAGGCCAGGGATAAGAGCTGTGAGGCACACCCCTCACTTCCCATTTTATCTGCTTCACCCTAACTCTCAATGTTAGGGTTAAGAGCTAACAGCACCCGATTCCAGTTGGCTTGTGTTTCACAGCCTAGCCTTGTGTGAGCCCACTTTGTTTGTATATAGTGTGTGCTAATTGTATGAATGATTGCTTTGCCTGTGCTGTTTAGGATAGCTTGCTCCCTGTGCAAGTTAGATAGCAACCTTAACATAGGGATGGTATGCATGATAACTTCTAGGCTCGAGTCGTAGTCTCCCTAGTAGTTTGTGTCTCCCTTTGTATCTGGTTAGGCTAGTCCTTTGTCCCTGCATAGGGGAACTACGTCGCCCTGATCCTCATGCCAGATGAGGTACGTAGGCAGGAGATGAGCTGATCTCTCCGGGCGCCCTTTTTGTTTTGTCTTTGTGTGTGTTAGGAGATGGATGTAAGCCCAGCGATTGGCATTCTGTATCCTCTTGTTGTGTGCTTGGAGTCCGATGTAAGTCCAGCGATTGGCATTTGGTTTCCAGTGTGCGTGTGTTTGGTTCGGAGTCTGATGTAAGTCCAGCGATTGGCATTCGGTTTCCATGTTTGCCTGTTTGTGTGGAGTCTGACGTAAGTCCAGCGATTGGCAGTCAGTTTCCTGTGTTGTTTTGTCTTGCGTGCGTTAGCCGAGCTACGAGTGCTCTGATTCTTCTTAGTCCAAGAAGATACGTATGCATGGAACGCGACATCCTAGCGAGCACGTTTTCCCCTAGTCCGAACTACGTCGACTCTGATGTCTATACCTGATAGACTACGTAGGCCCAGGATGCGATATTATGCC
This sequence comes from Lathyrus oleraceus, assembly GCF_024323335.1. Taxonomy (NCBI): domain Eukaryota; kingdom Viridiplantae; phylum Streptophyta; class Magnoliopsida; order Fabales; family Fabaceae; genus Lathyrus; species Lathyrus oleraceus. Next base: position 129,566,578 of record NC_066579.1, read on the forward strand.
GAGTTAGTTTCTTTTGTCTTTCCTGTGTCTCTTTCAGCCAGTGTTAGGTGTTTGAGCAGTTTTTAGCAACCTTTATCCTTCCTTTTGTGCGTGGATCCCGTCGAGTACGACGGATGCGTAGGGGTGCTAATACCTTCCCTTCGCATAACCGACTCCCGATCCCATTCTCTTTGGTCGCGAGACCATGTCTTTTCCAGGTTTACTTCGAGCGTTTCCTTTCCCTCTTTGGGATAAATAACGCACGGTGGCGGCTCTGTTGTTCTGTTTTCCCGCCGGTTTTTCGCGTAATGCGACAAATAGATTAAGTAAAGAGTATGAGAATTGAGTGATTCAATTTGTTGAATTTGCGGGGAAAAAACCTTCCTAATGATAATGGAGTTTTTTTAGAGTCCTTGTAAAATTTTCTGAATTATGCAAAAACATACAAGGGATGATATATCCAGTCATTGTGGTTGTGATTGAATTATTTAAAATTACACGAAATGGGCATGACATGGTGAAGTGAAAAAAAATACCTACATCACATATAGTTGAAGATGATAAATTTATGAATGATACTTTAGAAGATATGATTCATGATATTGAAGTAAATGCTATTAAGAAAGTCCATGTGGAAGATACTTTGAAAAGTGACATGGAAGAGTTATTATATTTGAGATGCAAAAAATTTATAAGATTGTCAGTTGTCTTAAGACTATTTGATCTTAAGGTAAGAGGTGGTTGGATGGATAAAATTTTCACTAAATTCCTTGAATTATTGCAAGAAATGCTTCTAAAAGGTAACACGTTGCCAATCGTAGTAATGAGGCTAATAAGATAGGACTATGTCAAAATACATGCATGTCGTAGTGATTGAATATTATATAGGGAAGGGTATGAAAACTTGAAGGAGTGCCCGAGATGTGGTGAGTCACACTACAAGAAGAAGGACAATGGTGCTAAAGATGATGATGGTATAATTGAAAGAGTGTTCTTTCCAAGGTGATGTCGTACCTGCCGATACTTCAAAGTTTTAAGAGACTATTTGCTAATGTAGATGACACAAAGAATACTAGATGCCATACAAATGAAAGATTATATGGTGGAAAAACTCGTCATATAGCCGATTCATTACAAAGGAAGAAAATTGATATGTTGTTTTTAGATGTTTCCCTTGAGCTAAGGAACCTTAGTCTTGGACTTGCCACCGATGAAATGAATACATTTGGTAATTTGAGTACTAACAATACTTCATGGCCTATTCTTCTAATAATTTACAACTTATCTATGTGGTTATGCATGAGGCGCAAATATATAATGTTACCAATGATTTCGGATCCAAAACAATCAGTGAACGACATAGATGTTTATTTAACGACATCGATTAAAGATTTACGAATATTGTGGGAGGAAGGCATTGATGTTGATGATGTGTATACAAGTGATAACTTTAAGTTCTGTGCCATATTATTTTGCATAATTACTGACTTTCCTGCATACGATAATTTATCTGGGTACAACGTCAATGGACATAAAGTGTGTCCGATATGTGAAGATGATACTTGTTTCCTCCAATTAAAAAATGGGGAAAAATTGTTTTCCTTGAAAATCATAAACTTCTAAGACCTAATCATCCATACCATAGATTGTAGAAGGCTTTTAATGGAAAACAAGAGTTTGGTATCGCTCCAAATCCCTTAACCATGAAGTATGTTTATAAAATACAATAACACATTAACATTATATTTGGAAATAAACGAAAAGGGCCCGTGTAGAAATATATTTGGAAAAAGAAGTAGGCGTTCTTTGATCTTCCATATTGATCTAGCATCGATGTATGACATTGTCTTGATGTCATGCACGTGGAGAAAAATATATGTGATAGTTTGATTGAAACACTTTTAAACATTAAAGGAAAGACAAAAGATACTAAGAAATCTCGTGAAGATATGGTATTGATGGGTATACGGAAAAAGTTAGCCCCAAAAAGATATAGGAAATAAAGCATTTTTGTCACTTGCATGTCACACTCTGTCTAAAAAAGGAAAAGAAAAGTTTTTGTGATTGTTTGCATGGTATCAAACTTCCCTACGGTACTCATAAAATGTGAAGAAACTCGTGTCAATGAATAATAACAAATTAGTTGGCTTAAAATATCATAATTGTCATGTCTTGATGTAACAATTTCAATTAGTGGCTATTTGTGACATTCTACCAAAAATGTAAGGGTAACTATAACTAGATTGTGCTTATTCTTCAATGTTATATGTAGTAAAGTCATTGAACATGGAAATTTAGATGAGTTGGAACATGAGACTGCAATTATCTTGTGTTAATTAGAGATGTTTTTCTCTCCATCATTTTTTTTGACATTATGGTTCACTTAATTGTTCATCTAGTAAGTGAGGTTAGAATTTATGGTCTAGTTTATTTACGGTGGATGTATCCGGTAGAGCGATACATGAGGATCTTTAAATGATATACAAAGAATCATCACCGTCTGGAAGCTTTGATCGTTGAATGGTACATCACCAAAGAAGCTATTGAGTTTTGTACATACTATTTGTCAGAAGCAAATTCTATAGGAATTCTTGAATCTCGTCATGATGGAAGATATGATGGGAGAGGTATTCAAGGTAAATGTTAAGACATTTTATTGAGATGTAGTTTTTCAAGCACATTTGTATATATTGAATAACCTTAGTGAAGTTCAACTTTACTTGACCATTCACAAAAGTCTTATCAAGGAAAAATTTCCCCAAATGGTTGAATATTATTGTTATTAGAGCATAACAAAACTTTCATAACTTGGTTTAATGAAAGGATTTTTAAAGAGAGTAATTCATCAGAGACAATTAAATGGATGTCAAATATGCATAAGTTTAATTTAATAACTTGGAGTGCACACGACATTACTAAATATTCATTCTATACAAAATCCAAGGATGATTGTAGTACCTTACAAAATAGTGGGATTATGGTTGAAGCTGAATCCATGTACTTCTCTAATTCGAAAGATAAGAATTATGTACTGGCATCTAGAGTGTACTTTGGGGTCATTGAGGAGATTATAGAGATTGATTATGTTATATTTAAAATGCCTTTTTTTAAGTGTTAATAAATTGATAGTAACACTGATGTAGAAACCGTTGAATTATGACTCACAAGGATTGATCTTCGAAACACGACATATATGAATAAACCATTCATCATGGCATCCCAAGCAAAACAAGTTTTTTATGTCACTGATCCTTCTAACACAAGATGGTCAATTATTCTTCAAGGAAAATATATTCCTGATAGTGATGAAAATCAAGATTTTAATTTTGATACACCCTCTTTCGCAACACATGTACATCTCTCATTAGAAGAAAATGATTATGATGATGATGTGCATGCTTTTCGTCGTGATCATCAAGAGGGAATATGGAAAAACTAGTAAGTAAATGTTTTATATCACTTAGTAATATATATTTACTCATTTACCTTTTTATATTCTTTTTACTAAAGATTTAATGTTATTGTTGTGGTTAATCTTAATTTGTTTCAAATGTGGTTTAAATTATAGGTGCTTAACGACCGGTAATAAATCATAGAAGAGAACTTTTGGACGACCTACAAGACTTTGCATTTTAATTATTGTTTTTGTTGGTTAGTCATTTGGTTTAGTTTTAATTTGCTATAAAATTATAAGGTGTACATGTGTCATTTTGGCTTTGTAAATGGTGTAAACAATGAATATTGTTGGTACAATGATTCGGTTTGAGAAATTTGAAAAATGTACAAAGTATATGTTTTATAAATGGTTAAAATATGATTTTGTAATAATGTAACTATTTCAGAAATTGACAAAATATGGTTCTGTAATACAGGTTCAAACCAAAATATAGAAGAAAAAAACAAAAACAAAAAACAATGTCCATCCGTTATTATTGGAAGCTGAGGTGATAATTATTATATATTACCTTAGTTTCTCAAATAATCAAGAGAACATATGGAGCCCACCATCCAATTCTAAAAATGATAAAAATTCAGAAGTTGGGGATTAAACTCATGCGAGGAACACTTTACCCTTAGGATTTTGCAATAACCGAGGGCTAAAGTGACAAATTTTCATGACATCATTCGTTACCTCGCCTCTGTAGCCAGTTTAATCCCTTCCGAGTCCAACGTTAAATGTGTTTTTTTATAGTAAGACTATCACTATAATTGAATATTCTAATATTGGTGAAAAATAACGCAATATCCAATTTATTACCACAACTAATAGGTCATGTAATAAGTAACCCACTTTCTATCAAACCCTTCAATAGCAAGAATCATCACCCGTGGTGAAATCTCTATTCCAACCATTATAAAATATATTTTTTTTATAATAGTGAATGTTTTTATTAAAAGAAATTTCATATGAATATCTCAACTTTAAAACCACATGACCAAAGAAAACCTCATTACAATGCTTTAAATTCTTTCTAAAATATAAATTTTTATTATTATTGCAATTAAATATTTTAAAATTAAATTCCGAAGGTAAATTAAACAATCAATTTTCAACTACAATTAAATTCAATTAGATAAATATTGTACAATGTATTGATAAATTTTACATTGCTGACATTAAAATGTTGATTCAACTGAATTAAATCAAATGTATACACTAAAAACTAAAGATACACTAAACAACAAATACACAATAACAAGATCCTCACACTTATTTCAATATCCAACTAAATCACCTCATCCTCACATTCAACAATCATAGCTATAAATCCTTTGAATGGAAAATCACCTCAAACACTATCATTTAAACAAGGTGAGATTATATTCTCAAATGCATCTGACAAGATGTGAATGAAACTCGTTGATAATATCATACTGACTACAGAAACCTTAATAATAACTAAAAAAAAAAGTTTTACAAGGTCTTCAATTATGTCCTTGGTTTATCTTCTTGCTCATATGTGTGTTTGGATAAAAATGGTGTGTTGGGAGTAAACAAGTATCAATATTATCAAAGTTATCGCTAGTTTATGTCTTCAAAGAACTGAAGTAAAGTAAGTGCAGCTATCAATGATTTTATTGCTTTTGGATTCTCTGGAGCACTCAATCGATAATATCACACCGGCAACAAATACCTTAATGATAAAAAAAAATAGTTTTCCAAACATTGCTTAAAAGTAAAATACAAATACCAATTGAACTTGAAATTGTATTTAGACGGTTTTGACTACGAATAAACACCATGAATGATGAAGAGAGAGACAAGAAAAGTAGTCTTGTTTGTAAGTTGTGAAGTGAACAAAGAGTGGAATATATAAGGTTGAGTTGAGTTAAAGATAGAGATACATTTATAAAGCAGTTGAGATATATATAAGGTTGAGTTGAGTTAAAGATAGAGATATATTTATAAAGCAGTTGAGATATTTACTATATTTATAATTACGTATCTGGTTTAAAAATATCTAAAATATGGTTCTGTAATTCAGGTTCAAATCAAAATATAAAAAATAAAATAAATAACAATGTTTTATCTTCGATTTAAAATAAATCGAGGTAATAATACTACTATTTACCTCGGTTTCTCAAATAACCGAGAAAAAATGTAGGGCGTGTCATCCAATACTAAAAAATAATAAAAATGCAGAAGGTAGGGATCAAACTCATGTGAAGAACACTTTACCCATCGATTTTGCAATAACCAAGGGGTAAAATGACAAGTTTTCACGACGTCCTTCATTACCTCGCTTTTGTAACCGAAATTTAATCCCTTTCGCGTCTGAGGTAAAATGGGTATATTTGTAGTAGTGTTACTTTGAAATTATACTTTGGTTAAACATGAATTTCATATTCATACTATAATTTATGAATAATTATGATGTCGATTTTGGATGTGCATTTAAATGAATCATCCTAAAATAAAATGGATTTCAAAATTTTGGATTCAAGTAATAAAACCATAAAATGAAGTATGCAAACTGGATTTGTGAAATCATTTGAGGCTTGTATGATTTTTTTTTATAGAAAAAACAAAAGGATGAGCTAGGGAGAGTTGATAAGTGTTAAAATTACTCATTTAACAAAAATACTTATTAACTTAAGCACAAGAAATTACATGAAAACCCCCCTCAGTATATTATAAAAATGAGAGAAAACACTTGTATGAACATTTTAACTATGATATTACTTAGTACATGTGGAATCATACAGAAAAATCACAAAATGCACAAGATAAGTAGAAGAGAACTCGTTGGGAGAGGCATAGGCTCCCTCAGCCGGAGACACGACCAAGACATGCACAAACATGGTACTTTTATGACTCATCCTTGTCAAGCAGAGATATAAGATTTCTAGGCTAGTAGAGGCAGTTAGATATTATTTCCATGTCAAGTTAATTCATGCTGATGCAATGCAACTTTTCAAGCGAGGTGACAAACTCACTAGGAGAGCAAAGGCAATTCAGAGACCCCTTGGTTAAATAGCTCTAGGATAAAGGAAGGGTTTTTATCTATTGGCAAGAAGAGAGAGTCGCTAAGTGATATAAGGTAGCCAAGTCCACGTTGGAACAAAAGTAAGCTCGCTAGGCGAGCCAAAGACATCATTGGGCAAGAACACCATAAAAGAACTCTATTAATAGAGGCGTCAATCGGTTCAGGCAACATCATTAATTCCAAAGTCCATCATCTTCAAAGTTCTTAGGAAATATTCATTATGTAGCAACAAGAGAGAGAATTTAGAGGGATATTTCCCAAGACAGATATTGAAGAATTGAAGGTGAGGCTCTGTTCGACCAAGAAATTGTCGTGAATTCTTTTTCATCTCTTTCTTTTTAATCATCAATGCAAAGCTACTGTGAGTAAGAGAGACTAAATTCTCTTTTATTGGGGTTAGATATAGTTATTCAAATTCTCTTTACGTTCCAGGTTTTCGTTAATATTAATGAATATATTTTTTCTTAATGTTTGTTATGAATTAACTACTTATAACTTGTTATAATGGTTTTGAACTGATAATGAGAAATACTTTTCTTAATTTTATTAAATATTTTCATATATTAGATGCTAAACTCTGGGCACATATTTAAGTTTAACATTCACATATATTGCTGAAACTTAATGCTATTATAATGGTTAACCGATTGAGAAATTGTTTGTTAAGCAATATGAATGGTCTCACATTGTTGTTTAAACATAAATAACAGACACAAAGCGATAGGTAATAATATTAACTGATGGCTAAGAATATATATAATTAATCAAGAAAATGCATGTGGATAGGATAATAAAATCTAACTCCAACAATTTTAATTTCATCGGTCAAATCATATTTTCTTTCAGTGTTCTTTTTATGATAAGTTATCAAACAAACAAACTTAACTATTATGCTTAGAAATTATTGAACAACTTTAAAATTTTGCATCGGTCCGTGTGGAGATGATAAAAACAAATACTTATATTTGTTACTACTTCAATAGTTACACTCAATCTAAGTATGATTATTCTCTTTTCCCCCAAAGTTTTTTAAAAATTATTTCACTACTGTATTGGTATATGTTTATGACTTGTAAGCAACAACATGGATGACATTTCAAGATTAAAACAGGTATTGGATGATAAATTTAACATAAAACATTTAGACAACTGAAAATATATTATGGGATTCACAAAGACAAGATCTTCAAAAGAGATCTCCAAATGCCAAAGGAAATACAACCTAGATCTTCTTGAAGAGACAAGACTCCTTGGTGTCAAACTTGCATAAACTCCAATGAAACTTACTTACAAGCTAAATACAAACACAAACATTAATTTATTGAAACCCACTTCATTCAAAAGCCATATAGGTAATCTACTTTATATAACCCATACATGACCTAACATTAGTTTTGCTATTTACATATTAAGTCGGTTCCTCTCAAATCCTACAAATATTCACCTTCAAATGACACTATGCATCCTTTAATAAATCAAAGGGCTCACATATTCTAAATGGGGATCTTGCACCTATTCAATGAGATGCTCCATTATTGGCTTCTATTTTTACATAGAAACCTCAGTTGATTTATTGGAAAAGCAAAAGGCAACATTTTTGTCTAAATCTTCTTGTGAAGCGGAGTATAATGCCCTTGCAAATGCCACCTGCGAAGCTCAATGACTACAATACCTCCTCCAAGATCTTGACATTCATCACATAAAACCTATCATAATTTTACTGTGATAACAAGTCTTCCACAAATATTGCCTAACAACAAAGTTTTCCAAGAGTGCACAAATTATAAAAATGGATTGTCATGTGGTCCATAATAAAGTCCAAGACAAAGTCATACATTTGATGTAAATCCATTCATCAGAACAAGATGCTAATATCTTCACGAAAGCACCACACCATGGATCATTTAATGCATTACCTCACAAACTTGGAATCCACAACATCCATTTTCAGTTTGAGGGAGAGTGTTAAACATAATTTACCAACTCCTAATTCTTAGCTTAATAGTTATTAATGTAGTTACTCTTTAAGAAAATAAGAAATACCAACTCTAAAAACCTTCATAGTAATGTTATAACTTATAAATCCAAAGAATTAATATCAATAAGAAAATCATTCCAACTTTGACCATTTGCCATAAACTCATCCACATTAAAGTCTAGCATCTCATATCCATCATTATCTTTTGGATTGTTTCCCTTGTCATCATCTATCATAGCTTCCCACCACTTACCATCTATATTATTATCACATGCAGCTTGAGTATGATACTGTTTGATGGGCCCACTTTGATCTTCACTAGAAAACCTCATTTTCAACATTGCTGAATTAGTACTTGTGAAAATCCATGGTTGTGGTTTTATCACTAAATGAGTTTTCATTATTTCTTTTGTCTTTGCATTTGTAGATTTTTCCTTTTTATGAATATGAGTGTTCCAGTAATTTTTCACATCATTAGGAGTTCTTGCAGAAAGTCTTCCAGCAATTAGGGTCCATCTATAAACACACACTAATGAAAGTTTAAGATATCATTACACTACTTTAAAAAATAGTAATTAATTAGCAAAAAAAAAATGTTATAGAACCTGTTTCCCAAAAGTCTATGCAATCTTTTCATCATCTCAACTTCATCATCTGAGAATTCTCCACGTTTGATAGTTGGTTTTAAATAACTCAACCACCTCAATCTACAGCTTTTCCGGCATCTCTTCAAGCCTACAAAATTTAAATTTAAGAATACATACAAAGTTTTAAGTTTTCGCAATTTCGATCTATACAAATAATGTTAAGATATTCGGATGTCGCAGTATGAGTTAACCATAATATTATTTTCATCGCCGGCAACTTCAATAACATTTTATCGCATCGGTTTTCGTGGTAATGACATATTAAGCTCGTGTATATTTTATTCATATTATATAAAAAATGAGAGGTGGCAAAGGTTTGGACATAGTTACCTGCTCTTATGGGCACAAGGTGCCATGTCCCTTCCCCACATTGTCGCACACAATCTGTGAGAAGTTCATCTTCCACTTTACTCCAAGCTCCTTTTCTTAATCCTTCCATAAGACTAAAAAATATACAGAATGTTATGTATGTTTGTTTGCAATATGATGAATGATTTATATATGCATATTTACTTGAGAAGACATTCAAAATAATTAATCAACGTGCAATGTCTGTTGTCCACAAAAGTAAAGTGATCGTGTAAACATTTGTACCATAAATGTAACTGTTGCGACCATAGCTATATCGACGTAGACCTAATGTTCTCTACACCTTTCCGCACTACAACCAAATATAATTTTTCCAACAAGAATTCACATGGTTGAAATATTTGTCCAAAGTAAATATAAAATGGTTAAATAGATAAATCCTTAATGAATTTTATTTTTGTTTCCGAATATTTTTTTTAAAAATAGTGTTAAAATTCTTTTGATATTCCTTATAAATTTTTTTATGTATGTATTTTAAGATTAGGGACGAATATCAAAAAAAAATTAAAATACATAAATTATTTATAAATAAGAACTTCGCCAATTTACAGAAACGATTTATCTATTTAAACAAAAACAAAATACAGTTGAAATTTCAACAATCCATTTTATCTATTTTTTTTGTCTTTGAACCAATAGAAAAACTTATATCCACTTAGTTGTGTTTGGACCAATAGAAGAACCTTTTAGCATTAAGCCTTCTAATTTTTTCCCAAAACTTTTATTTTTATTTTTATCAAAAAATAGGTTTCATCTATTCCCTTAATTGGAATCTGAACCGATTGAAAAACCTGTAGATTTCCCTTTGGTTATCGCATAGATCTATAGAAAATCCATTTAGCAATCCATTCGGTTGCCACCCGAATCCCGAATCGATGGAAAAAAGACATTGATTATCTCCTCGATTGCCACGTTGAACCGATAGAAAAATTATATCCTATCTTGATTATCCATCACATTTGGGCCATGACAATCAGCATATTCCCTTTTTTCTTTCCTACCGTACTAGAACTAGATGAGACACATAACACATGTAAGGGACAACATGTCCCGTGGCAGACATGTTATGCAAGGGACATGTCGTGATTAAATTCTTCCGATTGTACTATTTGCAGATGTTTGTCTTGTAGTGTTTGGTTTTATCTCTTCACTTACTAGCTCAACTACTTGTTTAATTTTCCATTTTTCTTCCACCTCCTCCTTTCACTTAGGATTTATTGATTCATTCAACATCTTCTTGCTCTAGATTATGCTAGGAGTGAGTGTATTAATGGCATTCCAGAACTTGTCACCATAGTGACTCCTACGTATGCACAAAACACATAAAATTCACAAATGGGAGTACCTAAGGTGCTCCATACTAAATTGCCTAAAAACAACAAAATTTATCTAATCACATCAAATTAAACTAAGAAAAGCAAAATGAAATCAAGTATTAAGAGTTTAAATAACTCACATTTACAAAGTCATCACACCCCAAACTTAAATCATTACTTGTCGTCGGGTGACGAGACATATGTCAAGAAAGAGATACACTAAAAATATTCCATACTCAACAATTGTTTATAGACTCATACTTTTCTTTGTTCAATTGATTGCATCAAATATTTAGCATAACTCAGTCTGTCAATTTAAATTGTTTCACCATGTGTGTGTAACCCATGACGTCTATGTCATGTCAAAAATCTTCATTGAAGATAGATAGTCTAAATCATAGTTTAGTTGCTCTCTGCAAAGGTCAAAGACATTTTTTTCCGGTTTTTAAAGAGGGAATTAATTATCTTATTTGTTGCTGGAATTTTTTAGTTCCTTTTAAACTTTAGGGAGTTCTACTAATTTAATTATTCATTCAAGTTTTGCTAGGTATTCCACTTTTTCACCTGACTGGATCTCACTTGTTACTCAAAGTAGAACACTCATTATTCCTCCAGTTTCGAGCATAAGAACTTTTTCACATGTTGTATTTTCTTTTATGTTTCTTTTTCTCTTTCTCTTTTTTTAACATGAATTATTAATGCAATTGCTCCCTTCTTTGTTAACCCTATTTGCTAGTGTTCTTCTCCTCTAAACTAAATCCTACAGCCAAGATTATTTCATTCTTAAGAATAATTCAAACTGATAAAAAGACTAACTACTTTTATAACTTATTCTGGCGTGACAAGGGTCATCACTATGCAAAGTTACATAATATGCATAGTTCATTGTTTAGCTTTTTGACTGACCTTACTTACATCATCTTTTAGCAGTCCAAATTAATTTTCTTGAAGTTCTATTTTTAATGCTGAAAATATATGTTATTTTAGTTTCATTTTTCTATATACAAGTAAAAATAAAATGATAAGTAGGAAATACCAGCTAGACCTGAAGCTTGTTGTTTTTCCTTGTTGCTCCTTCTTTTTTAGTCCTCTTCCTTTTCTTCACAACTTCCTTGCTCTGGATGACACAAATGTTGAAGGAGTACAATGTGGGACAATATGTCATAACATTATTCTCTGAAAACTTGAGTTCTATCAATATTTCAAAGAATCTTTTTCAACATAGTAGAGCCAAACACATTTACATTCATCATCATTTCATTAGAGAGCTTGCTCAAGATAAAGTTGTAGATCTTGAACATGTGGCAACTAAAAAACATTTGACTGACATTTTCACTAAGGCATTGGATGCAGTCTAGTTTGAAAACTTAAGGGGTGGCCTTGGTGTTTGCATATGTGATAGATTATAGCAATCAAAGATTGGGAGATGCGCAAGGATTCCAATAATGTATCTCTCTCTTATTCTCTATGGTGCACATGAAATAAGGATGATTTTGTTTTATTCACACTCTCTATTTATCTGGTTCTTCACTACATGAAAGAATAACCTTTGATTATTATTATCTTGTTCTTATAAAATTGATCTTTCTCTTATCCCTTAAGTGCTTAGTTTGTTCATCATGGGTTAAAATTATGAGAATCCATAGATGTGTTTCTCTAACAAGGGAACTAGTATCGCCAAGGCTATTGATAGATTTCTCGAGGTAGAGAAAAAAATACCAAATGAGTTGATTCCACTTCTTCTACAAAATTTATGGATACACATGGTAAACCATCTACTAGAACATCTATGACAGGGAGGACATCTATAAAGATCGTGGAGAAGGAACATGTGCAAGATAGTGGCTCAAATGCTGATGAAGACTAGGTTAGCGCATGAATTCAAGAGGATGGACTGAAGATAAACTTTGAAGGGGCCTAAAGGCTTGATAACAGGTGCTTTTGCTTAGTTTCATTGAACCTTGTATTTGGGCATGTTTTATTTCTTAATTTTGGATCTTTAATGGCTTTGTTTCAAATAAATATGTCTAATGCTCTAGCATCGTGCTCAACATTTGTCCTAATAATTGTTGACATTTGACTACTCCTGATTTGATATTGGTATATGCTAACCTACTAACCTCTAATCTAACTAACTGACATTCTGAGGTACACTTTTTCCAAATTGTGGCTAAAAGGAGGAGTAATGGTAATGTTATGTGTAGTGGAGTAGTGTAACTACTGACTTGACTACTGACTTTGTGGCATATGAGGTTCTACCGTTGAACTGATATATCCTTTTGGGATTAGTATTAACTGGTATGATTGGTACTAATTGATGTGATCTTATTTCTATGTGCACACATGCTGAAGCATCTGGATCACAACCTTGTGTGACTGTGTGTGATAATTTCTTTTTTCTTAGTAGTAGCTTCAGATCTTTGACTACTGAATACTAAATGTGTGTGCATGCATGAATAACCTATCATGAATGATTATATGTTAACTATTTATGGGAGCATCTTTGTTTTTCAACAGAATGATGTGTAACACCTATTATGCTACTGATATGTGTTGTTGCTGCTCGGGCTTCTACTACTAATATATGCTCTGATGTTTGTTCTTCTGCTGATAGTTGTAACACCCTGAATCCTAACTCTTAATATAAAAAAGAAATTTCATAACTTAGGATGCTACTCAAACCAAAACATACAACTTCATGAATATTTTTCAAAATCTCGAAGTGGAATTTAAATTATCTCGTAACATCAAATAATTATTTAAAGCAAATACTCAAGGAAATAACTCCAAACAACAACTCAAATAAAACAATCTGCCTCGTGCCCTATGTTACATACCAGGGAATATAAACCACTAAAAGTGATAATGTAAATATAAACAAAGGCATCCTTCAAGGTCATCTTCTAACTCGCAAGCAACTACTCTTGATGAGTACCTGATTATTTGTACTCCCTAGGAGCAAAGACGCCGCCACAACAACAAAAAGGGGTAAGAATACACCTTACAAATGAATACGGTGAAAATTAGCAGCAAGATGGTAAATATCGACAATCACAAATACATCATTCTCATAAAACACAATAAAAACTGAAATAGTAATGCAAATGCTAATGTCACTAACTTCATCATCAAAAATGCATGAGGTACCGGGTTTTTGGGGTCAGAGGTATGTTACTGATTACCCATGTCTTTGGTTCCTCTTAAATTGTGTCTCTCTATGGATGTGAGACCGCATAGTCCCTCTCTGAACCAGACCATCACTAGACAGAAATCCTACCTAACTCCGAAATATATGCATGCATGATCATGTATAAATGCAAGCATGCAACTCATCAATCATCAAAACATCATCATCATCATCATAATCAAAAACATCATCATCATCAAAAACATCATCATCATAAGGTTCCACTCTTGAACCAATATATTTTCAATCACAGGTCGACATTATAATCCTTCTAGATTACCAATCTCCAAAATTGCCAATCATAGTAATCCTTTCGGATCCTTTCGGATACTTCCGGCCATCATGGTAATCCTTTCGGATTACTAATCTAAAAAATTGTTAATCCCATGTCGTCACTGTAATCCCTCCGGATTACTAATCTCAAAAGAAAATACAATTTTTAAACTAATTCTTCTTCTTCTTAAAAAGAGTAAAGTTTTTTTTTATTACTCAAAGCTCTAATTCATCAAAATACTCAGAATTTCTCAAAAATTTATTATATCAATCCTGATTCAATAGAGTCTTCAAAAAAAACTCAAAAACAACTCAACATCTCCCAACTCTCAAATTGACTCTAGAGTAACCAAAATTACTCTAAAGTATTCAATGATACCCTAAGGGAAACTCTTCACAAGTGATAACTCTACTAACTATAAGGGCTTGCAGTTTAACTCAATTTTTTTAAACTTTTTTGGCTTAACAACCTTCAACAATAAAAATAGAACTACTCAAGTGTATCCTATATTATGATCTCCAACTTTACACAACTCAAAAGCAACTCTGACAAGTCTATAACAACTCTAACCGAATAAAATAGGACTCTTAAACTCATCAAAAAGGTAACGAAAGGTCACCACACTAAAAATTGATCAAAACACTATACCTAATTCTAAAAGTGTCTCGCTTCAAAATAACACCAAATATTATTTTATGATAAAATTATGAAACTATCCATTTTGAAATTTCTTTAAATTCTCTTTTAACCGCACCTCAAGCAGAGTTACGAAACTCCAATTCTATTCATTTTAGTTCATCCCTATCAAGATAATTTATGCATATACTCTAAAACATAATGTATGACTTCAAAATAGCATGAAATAATATATACTCATAATAAAATTATGACAATCTATATTTTGAAAGATCATTAAATCGTATTTCTAACGCAACTGACGACACTTCAAAAGGTCTTACGAAACTCAAGTTACGCGTGAAACATGATAACTTACGCAAAACTGAAATTGACTACACATCTCGTATAAAAAATGAACTGCTACTGTTGTTTCACTCATAGACCCAATTTCTCTACTTCAAAAGAAATATTATCGCATTAGCTTCCAACGCAACTGATGACGCTCCAAAAGGAATTATGAAACTCAATTATGTCTGAAATAATACGGTCAATCCCCTTTTATGTCTACCTACAATTTTTCTGCATTTTTCTCCCTATTGAAATAAGATTGAGTTTCTTCCATTTCAGTATATAGTGTTGCTAGTTATACCCAACCCTAGGTTGGAATTCACTTCATAAACTTTTTTAAATTATTTTTGGAAGAGAATTAATTATTGGTTTCATAGGTACGCTAGCTTAGGAGTTGAGTTCTCCTCTTTAACTCAGTGCTTAATATTTTCCTATTTTCTTTATCTCTTTTCTTAAGATGCTTGTGCAAGTGTGGCAAAAGTTTGTTAGGATTCAAAGAAGTTTCCTATAGAGAGTGGTGAAAGGGATTTCTAGAATTCCCTAGGTTAAATGGTCTAAAGTTTGTAAGCCCAACAAGTATGGAGTCATTGGTGTTAAAGATCTCTAGTGGGTTAATCTAGCTCTTCTAACCAAGTGCAGGTGGAGACTTTTGAAAGGTTCCTCTAGTATATGGTATGATATCCTTTATGCCAATTACAGTGCTTCTATTGTCTCTTCCTAGTGTGGGGGTAGGTCCTTGGGTCGTCACACCTTTTCCAATTTCTGAAAAGGAGTGTCTCTACTTGGTTCCAATAAGATGATCCTCTGAATTCGTTCGAGTTGGGCTTAGCAAAGAAGGTTAGGTCTGGTCTTTCGACTTTCTTCTAAGGAGACCCTTGGCTAGGTAGCATTCCTCTTAAGATTAGATTTCAGAGACTTTTTACAATTTCCCAAATTCAATATGGAATTGTTGATGAAGTATGGAGGTGTGATCATGGGAAGATTAAGTGGGACCTTAGATGGAGACATTCTTTGGACATTAAGAACATATGGTTGTTCTTTTCTCGGTTATCTAAGAGTTCGATTTCAATGTGGATATTGACATGTGGTTCTAGAAGCATGCTAGAGATGGCTCTTTATATGTGCTCATTTTTATCAAATTTAATATGGTTGTGGTCCTATCTCCGAGGAAAATGTAGATATTATGTTCTCAACTATTCATGTGATTTAGGAAAGTTATGGCCCTTCTAAGGTGGTGTATTTCTCTTACAAACTTCTACGAAATAACTTTTTATCAAAGGAAAACCTATTCACACAGAAGGTCATTATTGATCAAAAGGGGATCTCATGTACCTTGTGTGGGATCGGGTTGAGTCGACCTCCCATTTGTTTGTGACTTGAAGTGTGGTTTCTATTTTCTAGTATAGGAATTTTAGGTGGTTGTGTATGCATCTGGATCTTCCTAGGGATCTTATACTCACTTTTGAGTTTTTTCTTTTATTAGGTCCTAAGGCTATAATTAAGGATGTATTTATTATGATTTGGCATTGCAGTATGATAAGCTTTTTACCGGTTCGTCAACAAATATGAAAGAGGTGGATGATAAAAGTATGTTTTGGTATGGAATTGGTTCATAACAAATCCCCTTTGAGCTCTTTATTCTTTTCTGATTAGCTTCAAAATCCTATTATATGTCTGATTCAATAGCAGATCAAGATTCCGGACCTGACCCCTGGATGCTCAATGGTTAGTTGATTTTTCCTTGAGTTTTTGTCTATTGTTGGTGGTTTTAGTGTCTAAACTCTAATTTGGTCCTTATTAGGTGGCATCTCATTGTGCGGGTGGTTATGGGGCTTTCTTTTCTTATTATTATTTTTGTATTGTTGGTGGTTGTGTGTAGTTGTTCTATTCTTGTTTTTGTTTTTTTTTTCTTTTGTTGCTTTTGGTTTTACTTGCCTTATAGTCCTTATGTCCGCGGACTCTTTTTATACTCTATGTGGGCTTTTGCCCTTCTTTAGATATATATAATTTTGACCATTAAAAAAATTCTAATGTGGCCAATCATTTCTTTTAGAAGGAATTCGCTATTATAATTTTTTTATTTTAAAAATCGTTAAATACACGAAAAGCTAAAGTTGCTAGCTAAAAATAAAATAATTTTTAATAGCAAGAATCTTGATTTCATGTAGTAAGTAAGTTCCCGCATTTATTGTTACATGTGTGATTCAATTCAAAAAGCATGTTATCTTACAAACCAATGAATTCTAGGGAAGGTGTTATTTGAATGAACCTCTCAACGTTATATAAATAAATACTATTTTATAAATTCACAACCTCCAATATAGCGTCAACTTTATTATTTTCATAAATATAATTGTAAACTAATTTTCTTAGAGAAAATTAGAATCACTTGATGAAGGGTAAAACTATGACTTGCATTTCTTTTCCATGCCAGCCCTATTTCTCAAGAAAAAATAGCTTATTGAAGAAGCAAAAGTTGCATGATCTTCATAAATATTATTGTTGTGCAAAGATAAAATCTGGTTCAAAAAATTTTGAGAACAGGATTACTACATCTTTTAGTTACAAAGCCAGTGTTAAAGCTCCACTTAATGAGTTTCCTTGGGTAAGTACTTAAGTTGAATATAAGCATCAATAATTTGTATGTGTCTTACATGCTTATTTGAAAAAGTGATTAGTCTTAAGTTATTTGATTTTTTTTCAGGCTTCTTTTGATCAATATATAGAAGACAAAGAAAGAGTAATCCAAGCTATAATTCCAGAGAAATCAACAGCTAAGAAATTAAATGAGGTAATATTTAACCCTTTTCATTTGATTTTTTTTTTAATTTTTTCATTCCACCTTTTTATATGTTTAAAATTGAAAGGAAATTTCTAAAAAAAAAAATCTCTTCGATAATATATTAAATACATTATCGGAAGGATGATTTCGATCAAACTTCTACATTTTTAGGAAGTTGATTGAAAAACTTTCTTTAATTTTTCCTTTTAATTATAAAAATTAATTGTTTTCATTACGACCGGCTCAACATATATCATGATTTATGGAACATTAAAAAAATTTAAAATAAGATCTTTTGAAATTAATATTTTTTTTACTAAAAGTAACAAGATTGATAAATATTCATTTCAAGATGATTTATGTCAAAATGATTTTTTTTTCATTATATATATAGGATGAGTGGAGAATTAGGTTGAATTCAATACAAGTTTTTCTAGTAACATGTCAACCAATAATACACCTAAAAGCTAAATGCATATCTCAAGTCCAAGATTATCCACCTCAAGTTCCTGGACATGTCACCAAATTTCTAGAAATTCAAGTCGTAAGTACTTTCTAACATTTTAGTGAATAAAAATAGTTTTTTTATAGAGCCTATTTGTATTAGAGCATGTTTTCTTTATTTGTTTAGTTATCGTAACCCTAATTTTATTTGATAGACAAGGTGTGAGCTTGAAGATCTACATTATGATCACATACCATTAGGTCTCAACATTAATGCCAAAGGAGCTTTATACCTAGAAAAAGAGGGAAGACATAACTTGATCAAGAATCAAATACACATTACTTTAAGCTTTGTTGTTCCTCTATTACTCAAATTGGTTCCAGAACATGTCCTGCAAAACATTTTACATTCGGTAAGTACTATTTTTTTTGTCTCACCCTTTTATTTTCTATGGAAAATATTGGTTTGATTATACATTTATTATACCGAATTAATCTCATTTTAGAACATGTTTAATCAGATATCGCAGATGTTTAATAGTATATAAAAAATTTGGTGAATAGAGATTATTAGACTAATGAATGAAACATGTTGATTGATTAAACAGGTTCTTAGAAGTTATGTTGAAGATATATGCAATAAAGGAATAGGAGTGAGATTATTAGAAGATTATAACTCTTTTAAGATGAACAAGTCTGAAAAAACAGTGTAATTATATGTAAATCTATTAGTAATCACTCATCAAGCTTCCATTAATTTTGATTATATAGAAAATTAAGTGTGAAGTGACTTAGTTAAATAAAGAGATAAATGATCATATATAAGATATTTTATATAAGTGTAAAACTCGATAGTTTTGTCGCATTTGGATTTTACTCAAAATTATTATAAATTATATTAAAGATGGCTTTATCAATTTCGAATACATATTTCTTTTTTAATAATACAATCTATTTATAATATATTAAAAGAGAAATTCACATTATTTTAAGTGTTTTCTTGCCATGTCAATAATTTGTTGAGTTGGTAGCTCTTATCTACCAGTTATATTCTTTTTTTATTATACATCTTCTATAACTTTTATAAGTAATCATTATTATTTTTAAATAATTATATTTTTTTTCTTTGAAATACGCACCCTTTAGTTATCCCCCTTAATTGTTAGTCTTTGTATAAAAAATGAAACTTTAAACACTATGAAATTAATCTGTTTCAAAAAAAATTGAATGTTATGAAAATTAATTAAAAATACAATTCAGTAGTGATAATGTGACAACCACTAATATAAGTACATAAAAGATATGTTTACACTTGTTTTAACACTTAATAAATTATACTAATTTTATTATTTTATTAATTTATTTTGTTTAAGTTTCTATGCAACTAACATTTTACTTTGTTGTGATCTAGGGTGTATGTAACACATCTCATATAAGTATCACAATTTAGATACTCTAGTTTTTCACTTGGTGTTAAACAAAGTCTTATTTTTCATAAATAATATAAATTACTAATTTGCTCAAATTGAATTTATGGCTTAAACTTAATTTACCCACGAGCTATTTTTCTATAAGCAAATAATTTATAATTAGGGAGTACAAGGAGTTCTCCAATCCAAGAGTACATAGGAAATCGAAACCTATAACCATAGATTTAAATCAAGATAAATATAAGTCGATCCAAAGAGGCTCATTACAAACTTTAAGAAACGTAGCAAACCATTCCCACATTCTAAGGTTAATAAAATTTCAAAAAAATTACAACAAGCCATAATTTCAGCAGAAATTCTCAACCAAAAACATACTTTCTGCCAGACCAAACAACTAACCGAGCAGGAAACAAAAATATGAGCAATATCTTCCTTGACATAAAACAAAAACATGATCAATATTTTCCAGCGCTAGCAACATAAAAGAACCCAAAACTGTCACTTCTCGGTCCTGCTCTTGCAACAATGTTAGATGCCCAAAAGTGCTTATTTGAGCTATCAAATATGGGCATCTTTCACTCCGTTTCCTTGCTAAAGTGTTCGAAACAACCTTTATTTTTGATGAATTGCAATACAATGATAAACGATCTTGGTACCTTTGATTTGTGTGTTATTGTGCAGGAATTAGGCATGAAATAATAAAAAATGAAGCCACAAGAAAGTTGGCAAAGGGACCAAAGAAAAGATGCATTCATCAGCTTGCTCGCTAGGCGAGGGCTGTGGCGAAGGGCTCGCTAGGCGAGCGCCCAGCGAGAACCCAGCGAAAAGCTCCAGTATTTTACAGTGGCAAACATCAACAAACTCGCTAGGCGAGCTGCCATCGAGGTGTGTAGCGAACACGTCCAGACTTGGTGAAAAGCGCAGCCAACACTCACTCGCTAGGCGAGCCATTAGCGAGCTCCCAGCGAGCATTCCAGTAGCAAAACCTCTCAAGCTCGCTGGAGCGAAGGTTGAAGCGTGGGCTTCGCCTAGCGAAGGTTTTGTTTGCCTAGCGAACATGCCAGTCTGGCAAAGGTTATTTCTCTGGGCGCAGGTGCCTCAGGTGCCTATTTAGGGGCTCGCTAGGCGAGCCATTCTGCTCGCCTAGCGAGCATGACAGCTCAGTAGCAGCTCTATAAGTAGCAAGGGCTACTTTTTGGAGCCATACTTTTGCACCTCCATACTTTTGTACTTTTTAGATATTTTCCAGCATTGCTCTGGGGATCTTTTGTGACCTAGAAATCATTTCTCTTCATCTCTTAACAATCTTTCACAAAAAGAAGGTGGATTCCCATCCAATCTCGATTATTCGACTCGGATGTTGATCAACCTTCTTCTGAAACTTGTTGACCAAGCTACCATGAAAATGAGTAGCTAAGTCCTTCATTTTGTCAAGGTTAGATGTAGATGATCATTAGCTTTGTGTGTAAATGGGATGATCTTCATTTGTAAACTCTTTAATGGTGAATATATGGTGAAAACTTTGTTCTTATTCAAAACTCTTTGTGTTGGTTTATGATCGAGAGATGTTTACCAACTCTTAACCTAGGTTTTCATCCAATCTTGTTTATTAGCTAGAGATAGTAATGAATGATTTTGTTCACCATAAGGTTGAACCAAAAAGTTGTCATTTTGATAGATTGTGTTAGAGATAAACAATGGATCAAAATGGGAAAACTCACAATGTGTGTTAGAGATAAACACATTGGGAGGACTTTGTGAAATAGTTTATCATCTAGAGGAGTTTATAAGTTTTGTTGATCGAACATATACATGCAAAGTGATCGTCGAACCCTAACTTTGGCAATATTTCTCAAATATTAAAACCAAAACTTTTACCGCATTTTATTACACTTTTATGCAAGATACCGTGACAAATACCAAAACCCCATTGTTACCTTAAGCTAAGAATTAAAACAACTGTCGAAAGGCGGTGATATCTCACAATCCCTGTGGAGACGATAACAAAAACCCGACACTTAAAATTACATTCAACAAAATGGCGCCGTTGTCGGGGATTGTGAATTGATATTGCGAGCATCGCAATGGTTGCTTAATTTTTAGCTTTCGAATTTTTGACTTGTGCTTGTAATTTTTTTGGTTTAGTGTGCAACTTACGTTTTATGCGAGGACAGATCCCTGTGGACGAACTTCTTTTTGATCCCGAGATCGAGAGAACCGCAAGGAGGCTTAATAGCAAAACGAGACGAAGGAGGCAACAGGCTAGACAGCGACAAGAACAAGGAGAAAGTTCTTCTACCACACATCCACCACCGTTCATAACAATCAAGGAACCACCACCACCGCCCATTTCCACTCCATGTGTAAACAGTCCAAGGAACGCTGCTCAGTTTGCCAACCACACGGGAAGGCAAGCCGAGATGAAAACGGGAACTCTCAATTTATTATATGGAAGTCCATTCACCTGAATGGACCATGAAGATCCCTTTGCTTTTCTCACAAAATTTTATGAGATAGCATTGGCGGCCGGAGTGGATCAGGCTCAGGAGCTACCGTTGTTCAGAAGATTATTTCCCCACGCTTTGCTCGGCAAAGCAAAAGATTGGTACTTAGATCAAACACCAGCTGTCATGACAGACTGGAACGTGTTGGAAGAGAAGTTCATCGAAAGGTTCTTCTCCCATAACCGGTTCATGGAATCCAAGACGGCCATCTCAGTGTTTTCACAAGGAATCAATGAATCATTAAATGAGGCGTGGGAAAGATTCAAATCCATGCTTCGGAAGTGTAAAGGGCATGGATTTGATGAAATGACTCAAATCCATATTTTCAAAAATGGACTTCAACCAAATTGCAAGACGTTGTTGGATGCTACCTCGGGTGGCTCTTTATTGTCTAAAAGCACCGAAGAAGCTACAAATATCATAAATCGAATGGCTCTAAATGATCTTCAGAGTCAAAGTAGAGGCAACTCTTTGAAGAAGCCGGGAGTGCTTGAACTTGGGACGAACGATGCCATCCTTGCCCAAAACAAACTCATCTCACAACAAGTGGAACTCTTAACGCAACAAATAAAAGAGTTGAGAGAACCTTCTAAAGCTAAACAAATAGCTTGTTGTGAGCTGTGCAAAGGTGAGCATGACACCGGATTCTGTCCACCTCTCGGGTTCGAAGAAGTAAACTACATGGCAAACCAACGGGACTACCAACCGAGACAACAACAACAACAACCTTATCAACCACACCCTCAAAATCAACAACAACATTTCCAAGGGAATCAAGGGTTCCAACCTAGGAGTAACTATTACCATAACCAAGGTTATGGAGGTGGTTCTTCTAGCCGTCAAAACCCTCCCCAAAATCCTTATCAACCTCAACAACCGCCGGTCGTAACTTCTAAGTTGGAAGAGACATTGACACAATTCATGCAAATGTTAATGGCTAATCAAAAGAGCAACGACGCGGCTATAAAAAATCTCGAGACTCAAGTTGGGCAACTTGCTAAGCAACTCGCAGAACAACAAACCGGTCCTTCCTTTTCGGCAAACACACAAACAAATCCTAAGGAACATTGTAAAGCGATCATGACGAGAAGTGGGAGGGAGTTGATAAGTGAGAATAAAAAAAGAAATGAGAGAGAAAAAAGAGAGGAAAAGGAAGAAAATGAGGAGGAAATATTGGAGGAAAATATTGATGGTGAAGTGGGGGAGTGGAGTGAGGAGGAAGAAGTTGAAAAGAACGAAAAGAATGGTGAAGTTGAAAAGAAAGAAAGTGTGGAAATTGAGAAAAATACAAGTGGTGAAGTAATGGGGGAGGAAGTGAAAAAGAAAAGAGCGAGAAGTTCTAGAGTTGCTAAGGGAAAGAAGGTAGTGAGCGCTACTCCAATCCAAAACCTTCCTTATCCTCATGCTCCGTCCAAAAGGGAGAATGAACGGCATTACGCCCGGTTCATGGATATTTTTAAACAACTACAAATCAACATTCCGTTTGCCGAAGCCTTGGAGCAAATGCCCAAGTATGCCAAATTCATGAAGGACATACTTACAAAAAAGCGGAGGTATACGGAACCGGAGACCATTGTCCTTGATGCGAGCTGTAGTGCAATTATTCAAAGGACGCTTCCGAAAAAAGAGGTTGATCCGGGAAGAGTTACTTTGCCGGTTAAAATTGGTGATATCTATGTCGGGAAAGGACTAATTGACTTGGGGTCAAGCATTAATCTTATACCTTTGTTTATTATAAAGAGGCTTGGCAACATTGAAATTAAGTCCATCCGAATGACGTTGCAATTGGCAGATAAGTCGACTACCCATCCTTATGGCGTAGCCTAAGATGTTTTGGTTAAAGTCGACAAATTCTTTTTCCCGGTCGATTTTATTGTTATTGATATGGAAGAAGATGATGATGCTCCGCTCATCCTGGGCCGACCGTTCATGAAAACCACGCGAATGATGATAGACGTTGATGACGGTTTGATGAAGGTGAGAGTCCAAAATGAGGAAGTTACATTCGATCTATTCGAAGCAATGAAGCATTCAAAAGATAGAAATGATAGCTTTCGCATCGATGTGATCGAAGAGGCAATTTTGGAGGTTTCTAAGCATATTCATGAGATATCTCCTATGGAGTTAGCTCTTGACGACTCATTTGAAGTTTTCACAGCTGAAGAAGAGCAAGCTCTTGATGAATGCTTAAGGGAACTTGATGGTTTAAACGAACTACAACCGTGGGAAGTTGAGAAGGAAGACTTGAAGAAGGAGGTTAATGACGAAAATGCGCCTATTGAATTGAAAATATTACCTTCTACTTTGAAGTATGTATTCCTAGATGAGACCGAAGCAAAGCCGGTCATCATAAGCAACCTTTTGTCAAATGATGAAGAAGCCCGTTTGATCAATGTGCTGAAAAAAAATCAAGAAGCCATGGGTTGGACTCTTTCCGATCTAAAAGGAATTAGTCCTTCCTATTGCATGCACAAGATCTTGATGGAAGAGGATTTTAAGCCGGTAGCTCAACCACAACGCCGCTTAAATCCTACTATGAAGGAGGTTGTTAGAAAATAAATTGTAAAGTTGTTGGATGCGGGAATGATTTACTCGATTTCGGATAGTCCATGGGTTAGTCCTGTGCATGTGGTTCCGAAGAAAGGTGGAATTACCGTGATCCACAATGACAAGGATGAGTTGATCCCTACTAAAGTTGCAACGGGGTGGCGAATGTGTATTGATTATAGGCGGTTGAATACCGCAACTCGAAAAGATCATTTTCCACTCCCGTTCATAGATCAAATGCTCGAAAGACTCTCGGGGCAACAATACTATTGTTTCTTGGATGGCTATTCCGGGTATAACCAAATTGCGGTTGACCCAGCCGATCATGAAAAGACGGCTTTCACATGTCCGTTTGGAGTTTTCGCATATCGAAAAATGCCCTTTGGGTTGTGCAATGCACCGGCGACTTTCCAACGATGTGTGCAAGCCATTTTTGCCGACCTTATTGAGAAAACAATGGAAGTCTTCATGGATGACTTCTCGGTATTTGGTGGTTCTTTTAGTCTATGCTTGGCAAACTTGAAAACGGTGCTTGAAAGATGTGTGAAGACCAATCTTGTGCTTAATTGGGAGAAGTGTCACTTCATGGTGACCGAGGGGATAGTGCTTGGCCATAAAGTCTCTTCAAGAGGGCTTGAAGTTGATCGAGCTAAGGTTGAAGTGATTGAAAAGTTACCTCCTCCGGTGAATGTGAAGGGAATCCGAAGCTTTTTGGGGCACGCCGGGTTCTATCGGCGCTTTATCAAAGACTTCTCAAAGGTGGCTAAGCCTTTGAGTAATTTGCTAGCTAAGGACCAGGTATTTCTCTTAACCGATGAATGTTTGCAAGCTTTTGAAACTTTGAAAGAAAAATTGGTTACCGCTCCAATTATAGTCGCTCCAAATTGGAATTTAAATTTTGAGTTAATGTGTGATGCAAGCGACTATGCAATCGGAGCGGTATTAGGCCAAAGAAAAGGAAAAAAAATTCATGCGATACATTACGCAAGTAAAGTTCTTAATGAGGCTCAAATTAACTATTCCACCACTGAAAAAGAATTACTTGCGATAGTGTATGCGCTTGAAAAGTTTAGGTCTTATCTTATAGGGTCTAAAGTCGTAGTGTATACCGACCACGCGGCGATTAAATATTTGCTCACCAAACCGGATTCGAAGCAAAGGCTCATCCGTTAGATCCTCTTGTTGCAAGAATTTGATGTTGAAATCAAAGACAAGAAAGGATCGGAAAATTTGGTGGCGGATCATTTATCCCGCTTAATTAATGTGGAGGTTACCGCGTCAGAGAAGGAAATCCGGGAAGAATTTCCTGATGAAAAACTGTTCAAAGTTCAAGTTAGGTCGTGGTTTGCAGACTTTGCGAACCACAAGGATAGTGGTTTTGTGCCTCCCGACCTAACTTCGAACCAAAAAAGGAAGTTTCTTTCGGATGCCAAGTATTACGTATGGGATGACCCGTACTTGTTTAAGTTGGGTAGTGATAACCTTTTAAGGAGATGCGTTACTGGCGATGAAGCGCAGAGCATCCTTTGGCATTGTCACAACTCGCCTTACGGCGGACACTATAATGGGGTGAGAACAGCCACTAAAATCCTTCAGTCAGGATTTTATTGGCCCACTATTTTCAAAGACGCACATACCCATGCGCAAAGTTGTGATAGTTGCTAGAGAAGCGGTGGGATTGGTAAGAGAGACGAAATGCCTCTCCAAAACATCCAAGAGGTCGAAGTATTTGATTGTTGGGGCATCGATTTTGTAGGACCATTCCCACCCTCTTATGGTAACGAGTATATGCTTGTCGCAGTTGATTACGTTTCTAAGTGGGTTGAGGCGATTGCCTCACCTCGGGCGGATGCGAAAACGGTAATAATTTTTTTGAAGAAAAACATATTTTCCCGTTTCGGAACCCCCCGAGTGTTGATAAGTGACGGAGGGTCACACTTTTGTAATGCACCGTTGGAAAGC
Source organism: Lathyrus oleraceus (assembly GCF_024323335.1). Lineage (NCBI taxonomy): Eukaryota > Viridiplantae > Streptophyta > Magnoliopsida > Fabales > Fabaceae > Lathyrus > Lathyrus oleraceus. Next base: position 129,593,451 of record NC_066579.1, read on the forward strand.
ATTTTAAAACATTACAGTGTATCACACAGAGTGGCAACTCCGTATCACCCACAGGTTAATGGGCAAGCCGAGGTCTCTAATCGTGAGATTAAGAGAATCCTCGAAAAAACTGTGTCAAATTCGAAAAAAGAGTGGTCACAAAAATTGGATGAAGCGTTATGGGCATACCGTACCGCCTTTAAAGCTCCAATTGGCCTAACTCCTTTTCAATTGGTGTTTGGTAAAACTTTCCATTTGCCGGTCGAATTGGAGCACAAAGCCTTGTGGGCTCTGAAATTTTTAAATTTTGAAAATGATTTGGCCGGTGAGAAAAGGAAGGTGCAACTGCTTGAGTTGGAAGAAATGCGCAATGCCGCATATCACTCAAGTTGGTTGTACAAAGAAAAGGTAAAAAAATATCATGACAAAAAGCTTCGAAAGAAAGAATTCGTGCCCGGACAGTTGGTCCTACTGTTCAATTCCAGGTTGAAGTTATTCCCCGGAAAGTTGAAATCAAAATGGTCCGGGCCATTTCGGGTAAAAGAAGTTAAGGAGTATGGAGCTATTGTCATTGAGGACATGGAAAAGAAGGACAGTTGGACCGTTAATGGCCAACGTTTGAAGGTTTATCTTGGCGGTCATGTGGATCGCGAGAGCTGTGCTATTCCTTTGGATGCTACTCTATGAGCATCGCACCGTCGAGCTTATCCGACGTTAAACAAGCGCTTGTTGGGAGGCACCCCAACATTGTAAGTATTTACAGTTTTTCTGTTGTGTCGTATTGGGATTCCAATTGTTAATACTTGCTGAATGTACCAGGAATACTATTTTTGAAAAAGAAAATAATGTCATGCTCGCTAGGCGAAGCAGTAGCGAGCAGATTCGCTAGCTGCTCGCTAGGCGAAGCAGAGGCGAGCGCTGCGTGGCAGCACTTATTTGATTATCAGCAGGCCACTCAGTTTGGGCCCAAACACAATTTTCCTTTTTACAATTCTGCTGAAGCACTCTCACGGACACTCACAAGCACTCTCTCACATCTCATCTCTCTCACAAACACTCAAACCCTAAACTGAAGCATTGCAAACCTCACTGCATTTCAAATTCAATCAATCTATTTTACTAAGGTTTGCCCTAATTCCATTTCTTTATGTTTGAACTTTGTAAATTTCTGATTTGCATGTCCTTTAGGGTGAATTTGGGGGAATGGGTACTTTAGGTTTTGCATGTGGGAAACTTTAGATTTTGCATGTGGGTTTCGAATTACATGTATCCTAGAACGATTCTTTTCTTGATAGATCATTTTGTTCTGAAATAGATACCATGAGAACTTGGGTTTTGCCAAAATTTCACTGTAAACATTGCAGAACCCAAAAACCCGTAAAGTTCGCTAGCACCTCGCTAGGCGAACCAGTGGCGAGCATTCGCTGCCACTTCGCTAGGCGAAGCAGCAGCGAGCATGACAGTAGTTGGAATTCTGGTTTTGCTTTCTAATCTGTTTTGTGTTTGTGTTGCCTCCTCTCTATGTTTTGCAGATGGAATCCAGATCCGGAGCTTCGAAAAAGAGAAAGGGCGGGAACACTTCCCGTCCCGTACCAATACAATTCGACACCGACAAGTTTGTCGGGCCAAAGCAAGCCGCAAGATATATTGCTTTGGAAAAACGAAAAATTTTATCGGAAAAGAGATTCTTAATCAACCCTGAAGGCATGAACCGAACATTCGCCGGGTTGATCAACAGCAAAAAGTGGGATCGGTTAATATCCCCCCTGGAGCATTACGATATCGCAATAGTGCGTGAGTTCTATGCGAACGCACTGTCGGATGATGACGAGCCATTCACATGGACATCTAGAGTGTCCGGCCGTCCTGTTGCGTTCGATCGGGATGCAATTAACCGTGTCCTGGATGAACCGCTCCAACTGGGAGCCGAGGAGAGAGACACCTACCACCAAGAATTAAGGCTTCACCGGGATACTGGTGCAATTTCTGTTGCCCTGCTTTTGAGAGGGAAATCAGTTGAGCTGAACCCATCTGGGATTCCCATGAGATACCGTAGGGAGGACATGACTCCCTTGGCTCAATTGATCCTTTTGTTGGTTCTTACAAACATCACACCCAAGTCTCATACTTCTACAGTGCCGATCCCAGTGGCACACTTGGTACACAGCATCCTCACTAACGTCCAGATTGATGTGGCGAGGATTATTGCTTATGAGCTGAAGTCTGTGATTGAAAGCGGGCTAAAGTCGGGGGCACGAGTGAATTGTCCCCTGGCTTTCCCTTGCCTAATCATGAGTTTGTGCATGCAAGCGAGGGTGAGGCTACCCTCTAGGGGTCAAGTAAGGATCCCGCCACCCATTGATGACCGTTGCGTGGCCAAGTTTTGCAAACCAAAGAATGTACGAGGTAGTTCAGCTGCTGAGGTTACCGGGGCTTCTGATGGTCCAGGCACGTGACCCCTCCGGTGATCACTCATTGACGCGTGAGCAGTTTCTGCAAAACGCTAGCTGGCATGTGGACAGGCCTGTGTTTGGAGAGGGGGCGGGTGCTGGTGCTTCTTCTGGTGCTGCTGATGGAGATGATGATGATGAGGCTACCGGTTCTGAGGCCGGTACTGATGAGGGATATGAGTCCGTGGAGGGCTAAGTTATTTTATTTTTCATATTATGTTTTATTTCTATTGTATTTTCAGACTTGTGTATTTTGATTTTGGCTATGTACTTTTGGGGTGTTTTGTCCCCCATGAACAAATTTAAATTTTGAAGTAATGTTATTATTTATGTTTTAAATTTCTTCTGTTTTAATAAATTTTTGGTTGGTTGAGTGTCAAACCTTCTAGATTGGTTGCTCCTCAAAGAAGTATCCAATGAAGGTGCATCCGAGCTTGGATGGCAATGATAAAAATAAACAAGTGAATAATGCTAAGGTACATGGTTACCTCCGGCTAGAATTTTAGAATGCACTAAGAACTTTACTCTTTTTTGTAATTGAGTATTGTCTTTTTGCAGCATAATTGAATGAATGTTTCATCTAGGACTTAAAACCACAAATTGTGAGGAAACCTCCATTTTACACTTAAATGCTGGATTCTAATAAGCTTTGTTGATTCATTTGATATATGCTTTGTCTTTTATTATTGTGAATATGTGGAAGCAATTAGAAATGATCAAGGCACTTGTTTTCTATCGAGCACAACCAGTTCCAAATACAACTTACCTGTGAGTAGAGAGAGTATTCGTTAACCCCTTTGAGCTTAAACAGTTGAATCTTAGCTTGAAATAAAGCGAGATTTCAAAAATCTTTTTCTTGAAACCCGGAAAATTTTGATAATTGTTCTTTTGCCGTAAAAAGTCAAGAGCATTCACTTAGGGTGAGTAAGAAATAAGTTGGGGAGAACGAAAATGAGAATCGGTAAGTGCCACAACTCTTGAAAAACCGAGCAAGCATAAAAATATATATATATATATATATATATATATATATATATATATATATATATAAAATATAGAAAAGAGAAACATCTGTTTTGTAAATATGATGTGAAAGAAAAGAAAAAAAATAGAGAAAATAAAAATGAATGCTTGCTTGGAAGAAAAATAGTGAAAAACAAAAATTGAGTTGTGAAATAAGTGTTGTGAAGGTTTCAAATGAGAAATAAATGGAACGAAGTTGAGATGTGTGAATAATGTACAGTGAATGTCTCTTTTGCATCGGCAATTTCGTTTTCAATGGCCTTAGAAATGACCCTTGTTTGTTAACCTAACCAAGCTTCAACCGAAAAGCCCTTAGTGATCTTCGTGCTTCCACATTACCATTTATAATTGTTAGACATTGTATGAATTGAATTGATTTCTTCATTGTTTGTTGGAGAGTGAGATTATTCCCGCGGTTGCAAACGCGTAATTTCTTCAATCCTTATTTGAAGAGGAGAGATAGGGTGATTCATTCAAGATAATATTGTTGTAGATAGATACATATTTCGCATTGCTACTAAGTCTTAGTTCTTGTGTATTATTTTATTCTAACCGTTGGAAATTTGTATCTGCTGATTCGCTTGTGTTTGAGCCGTTTTATCCGATTTCGGAGAAACCTTTTTCTTAATGCAAATCCTCTTGTCCTTCAAGAGGCATACTTTGCTTGAGGACAAGCAAGAATCTAGTTGGGGAGAGTTGTTAGATACCCAAAAGTGCTTATTTGAGCTATCAAATATGGGCATCTTTCACTCCCTTTCCTTGCTAAAGTGTTCGAAACAACCTTTGTTTTTGATGAATTGCAATACAATGATAAACGATCTTGGTACCTTTGATTTGTGTGTTATTGTGCAGGAATTAGGCATGAAATAATAGAAAATGAAGCCACAAGAAAGTTGGCAAAGGGACCAAAGAAAAGATGCATTCATCAGCTTGCTCGCTAGGCGAGGGTTGTGGCGAAGGGCTCGCTAGGCGAACGCCCAGCGAGAACCCAGCGAAAAGCTCCAGTATTTTACAGTGGCAAACATCAACAAACTCGCTAGGCGAGCTGCCAGCGAGGTGTGTAGCGAACACGTCCAGACTTGGTGAAAAGCGCAGCCAGCACTCACTCGCTAGGCGAGCCATTAGCGAGCTCCCAGCGAGCATTCCAGTAGCAAAACCTCTCAAGCTCGCTGGAGCGAAGGATGAAGCGTGGGCTTTGCCTAGCGAAGGTTTTGTTCGCCTAGCGAACATGCCAGTCTGGCAAAGGTTATTTCTCTGGGCGCAGGTGCCTCAGGTGCCTATTTAGGGGCTCGCTAGGCGAGCCATTCTGCTCGCCTAGCGAGCATGACAGCTCAGTAGCAGCTCTATAAGTAGCAATGGCTACTTTGTGGAGCAATACTTTTGCACCTCCATACTTTTGTACTTTTTAGATATTTTCCAGCATTGCTCTGGGGATCTTTTGTGACCTAGAAATCATTTCTCTTCATCTCTTAACAATCTTTCATAAAAAGAAGGTGGATTCCCATCCAATCTCGATTATTCGACTCGGATGTTGATCAACCTTCTTCCGAAACTTGTTGACCAAGCTACCATGAAAATGAGTAGCTAAGTCCTTCAGTTTGTCAAGGTTAGATGTAGATGATCATTAGCTTTGTGTGTAAATGGGATGATCTTCATTTGTAAACTCTTTAATGGTGAATATATGGTGAAAACTTTGTTCTTATTCAAAACTCTTTGTGTTGGTTTATGATCGAGAGATGTTTACCAACTCTTAACCTAGGTTTTCATCCAATCTTGTTTATTAGCTAGAGATAGTAATGAATGATTTTGTTCGCCATAAGGTTGAACCAAAAAGTTGTCATTTTGATAGATTGTGTTAGAGATAAACAATGGATCAAAATGGGAAAACTCACAATGTGTGTTAGAGATAAACACATTGGGAGGACTTTGTGAAATAGTTTATCATCTAGAGGAGTTTATAAGTTTTGTTGATCGAACATATACATGCAAAGTGATCGTCGAACCCTAACTTTGGCAATATTTCTCAAATATTAAAACCAAAACTTTTACCGCATTTTATTACACTTTTATGCAAGATACCGTGACAAATACCAAAACCCCATTGTTACCTTAAGCTAAGAATTAAAACAACTGTCGAAAGGCGGTGATATCTCACAATCCCTGTGGAGACGATAACAAAAACCCGACACTTAAAATTACATTCAACAAACAACTCATAACTAGATATCACAGAGAAGTCGTCATTATTCTTGTATCAGCAGAATCGTCGACCTCTGACTGCAACATATATATTTCCACAAAGTATCCTTTAGCAAATTGAACTCAAATACAACCTATGTCGACAACTAATTCATTCTCACTGACACCTTCCAAACCCACTGACCATCCCTTCAGGACCCCGCCTCGCTAACCATTTCATGTCTCTGGAGGGGACAACTCCACCCTCATCGGGCATTGAAGAACCATTTTCATGCCTCTAGACCTTGGAATTAGGCGAGTCAGAAAGTTATTCTTCAGTTTGACTCTTTTTTCCCTTGACAATAAATCCCTCAGGATGACTCTAGGGGCTATCAGTCTCCCCGTGAGCGGGCTAGATTTTGTCATATCTCTTCTTCCTCACCTCCAAAGTAATATTTGCCATATAATCGGTAAAAAAAAGTATAAAGGTCACATACCACTCAAGGATATCTATAAAATCATCAACATGTCAAAAACTTACTCTATAACACCCTAAAACCCCACATACAAATTATCGCATAATTTAATAAAAAGTATAACCGCATAGGGTGTCACACACATCAAACATATCCTGCTTCGTAACACGGGTTACGTTAATTCACATAAAACTTGTCATCGCATACTCAATTTCACTTAGGATATCATCGCAGCGGAATAATCATTAAAAAATTAAGGAAGTACTCCAAGAGTCAGCTTTCCACTTACTATGGCCATCGTGTAGATATTGAACGATAAACTAAGGAAGTACCTCAAGAGTCGGCTTCCAACATATTAAGTAAAACAAGTGTTTCCTCAATATCTACACGATGGCCATATAAAGGCAACATTCAAGCAGAAGGGGTGAAAATAACATTCAATTTAAATAGTGTAAGGAATGATAATGTAGAGAAACATTCAATAAGTATACATTCATTACACAATAAAAAAAAATATATTCTCACACCCAAATCATCAACACCATTATACACAACAACATCATAATCATCATCAACAATATACACAACATCATCTTAATCATATATAATGATATTCACGCATACATTTCATTCATGCTATGCGACTCATGACAATGACAACAACTCATATGCATGTGGTACCATATCACCAAAAGGCTCCTTAGTAAATCGAGTTTACCTTACTCAAATCCTGAATCCACCCTGCTCAGATTCGGGACAAGTCATCAATCCACCTTGCTCGGATTGCAACTTGCCTCTTTCATCAAAAACAATGACATCATGAATGTATGTCAAACACGTAAAGCAACAACAACATAATGTTTAAAATCCCCTCCCGATAATAAACAAAATATGCATTGATCCAACAATAATAGTCCTCCCTACCTGAACTATTATTCATCAATCACAACAACATCATCAATATTATTCTGAACATCATAACATAACATCATATACCATACAAAAATATTAACCAATATTACTATAACCAACAACAACATTAACTCCAACAACTCAACAATATCATAATCACCAGTATTCAATCATGTTAATTCTTCATACATCAACATCTCATTATTGTAACTCAACGGTTTGTTAATCAGTCATACAGACCTTCACAATTATCCTTAAAGGATACACCTTAATATTACTCAATTATTTCACCAAGGACTACCATGAGGTATATTTGTGCGTTATCTACCCAGCGCTTCAAACGGCCCCTAAATCGACTTACGAATCCAAAGTTATGGTCAAAATAACATATGAACTAATAGATTGTTATCTAGGACCAATTGATTGTCACGTCTTGCTGTTTCGCTGATTTTTCACTCCCAGACTAGAACTAACCGATTACACACTGTAGCCATCGATTGGCTACTGAAAACTTTGCCCATATTCCTAATTTTTACCAAACCAATCGATTGTATACCCATACCAATCGATTGATTGCTGCTTCTACCCAAAAATTCAACTATTTTGCAAAAGAACCAATCGATTGCACCCTCAGACCAATTGATTGGTCTAAGTCGCCTTTCCAAAAATCCCACTTTTCAATTTGTATCACATAATCATTCTTTTCTAAACTTATTCCTAACACTCCCTAACATTCTAACAACTTATTTTTGAAAATCTATTAGTTTAGCCTAAATTTCTACTGTCATAACATCCTAAACTCCTCTATTACTCAATGGTTTCACAAATTAACAACACATTAAAACACTCATCACCATGTTCATCATCTCCAATTCACCATTAACATATTCATGGTCACAACCTTCAAACATTCATCAATGACATAAATTCATGATAAATCAACATACTTTCACCCACACAATCACATATATAAACATTACAAATCATCATTCAATCATGAATTTATAAGAAATCACAATAATCAATTAGTTAATAATTATAAATACATAAACCCTAAGGAGAGTAAGAACTTCTCTTCTCTACCCCATCATGCAATTCACACATATTGAAAACCATTTCTCCCCATCATTATAAATACATATCAAGTGTTGAGTGACTTAGTTAAGTAACAAGATACATGATGAGATAATATTTTATATAAGTGTAAAAAGTATTTCATTTGTCGCATATGGACCATACTTAAAATTATTATAATAATTTATTTTTTATTAATAAAATCTATTTATAATATATTAAATAAAAAACGTACATTATTTTAAATGTTTTTTTTTTACATAATTTAGTTTTTACCATGTCAATAAATTGCTGAATTGACGACTCTCATCTACATCTACAAGTTATATTATTTTGTGTTGTACATCTTCTATAACTTTAAGGCACATTATATGAAATAATCATTATTATTTCTAAATACATCTACGTAATTCTTTGAACACCATTTAGTTCTCCCTCGTTAATTGTTGCTCTTTGTATAATGAAAATAAAACTACTAACATTAAAAAGTAAATTTTCTCTAGGTCAAAAGTTGAATATAATGGAAATTAATTAGAAATACACTTCACTGTTAGTAATGTGACAACCAAACTAAAATAAATATCACAATCATTATCCTATAATTTTGTGCTTACTATTTATTGATTGCTCAACAATCTCTAGCCTTCCTATAAGAGGGTTACTTGCAGGATCGGCTACAAAGTCTTGGACTTAGTGTTTTGGGTGTATGGTTTTTTGGTAAACAATGTTCTTGAAAGGTTTAAAAGGTGTAAATGCAACTCTTGATGAGTTAGGGACGTAACAAAGGTAAAAAAGGAGTGGAAAGTGAAAACAATAAAGTACTGAAACAAAAGTATAAATGACAAAGTAAGAAAAGGCAAAAGGTAAACTTTGTAAGATTAAATGACTTGTAAATATAAAGTGGAGGCAAAATACATTTTTGTGAGGAGAGTGACTTTTTTCTCATAAACGCTTTGATACTTCAAGCTTTACCCCTACTGCAAATGTTCAAATTGCCACCTCTAGAATTTCACCTAACATTGACTTAAATACTAGCTGAAAATAACCGTATGGAGGTTACGAAACCTTCTCGTGATGCCACGTGTCGGTCCACTTCCCCCATCTGGGCGAATAACTTCCTACGATCTCTTTGTGTGCCCACGTTCCCCTTATTCGCTCAAAACCTTCGGCTTCGACCGAGGCTTGCATGTGTCGACCTGCAAACTCATCCACCCTCCTGTTGAGGAGCCTCCGACAGGTCCCCTGGTCGAAATTGGCCTTTTCCCTTAGTCGAAATTGGTCAGCTAAAAAATGCCCCTCTGAAAAGGTTGGCTTCGACATGAACGAGTCGATCGAGAAACTTCCCTTTTGACGTTCCATATTTCTGCTAGTTGTCTTATCATTACTCATGACTTCATATGTAACGATGATTTTTTTCGTCTGCGCGATTTCCAAGACACTCTACCATCATTAGCAGTTATCCCTAGGTCGTGGGATCTCAACCGAAACCCACTAACTCTTCTGATTACTTACTAGCCAGCCACTTGCCAGTCACCTACTGCTCGACTGTTCACCTCACTGGCTTATAAATAGTCTCTTCTCCTTCTTCACACACTCTTCTGCTTCCATACTCACGCATTATCTTTCTTAAACCTTAGATGTATTTCTGCATTGCATTTTCCCACACAACATCTGTAAAACTTCAAACCTTTGATTTATCTCACAATGGCTTCCTCCTCTCACGCAAAAGAAACTGTCTCTTACGGTACTGGTCATAATCACATCGCCTTCAAACTTACTGCTAAAGAAGGGATGGATCTCATTTCTCAACCCTCATCATCTGATGAAGCCATTATCAAGAACTGGCAAAACTAGATGGTGATTCCTTTTGTGGTTGACAAAATGTTTTTGGCTTTCCACGGTCCCCTTGCTGACAAAAAATCTTCTCCAAAGACCGTTGCACCCTTCTTTCCTGGGTATAAGCCTGATATGCCTCCTGCTTTCGACAGATATGTCGTGCTTGACGTCAGATTTATAGAGGCGAAAGCCAGGGTTTTTCGATCCATGCCCACTCCTGGCAACAAGGAATACTGGGCATGGCTTAACAAGGTTCAGCGCAAACATCAAGACCAATGACGGAGTGCTGGGATTTTTGACCTCATTTAGGTATCAAGGTACACCCACCGTGTTAACCCTTGTATGTTGTTGGCGTCCCTTTACTTCTAGGAAGGTTCGACTAACACCTTCCAGCTGCCTTGTGGGATGCTGACACCCACTCTCTTCGATGTGAAGGTGATTACCGATATTTCACCCTTGGGAGAAACTTTTAATCCAACCCTTTCGACGGAAAATACTTTTATGTTTGGTCGGGCCAGCCTTCTGAACTATATCGAAGATCACCACAACAAAGACTTTGTCGAAGTGTCTAATGAAGAGCACATAGCTTTCCTCACCTTGTGGCTCTCATACTACGTCTTTTGTCCTGGATCCCTGCAGATAGCCAAAAGTTATATTGCTCTGGCGATCTAGATCCATGAGGTTCGACAGGTATCGTTGGGAAAATTACTACTGGCTTCTTTGTACCAGGCCCTGGGGTTGGCAACCTTGAAATTGGAGCTCCTTTTCAACACACCTAAGGCCCTGAACCTGCCGGGTCCTTTGTGGCTCTTGCAACATTGGCTAAACGCTACCTTTGAGTATCAACTGGGATACACAACGTCGGAACGACTTATGCGACTGAACAAAGACCAGCTGATCGAAGGGGCCAGATTGGATTTGACAACTTGTCAGGAGAATCCAAACACCAGTATCTTCATGAAATATTTGAATATGTTCATTGAAGCAGAAAATTTTTCTCCTAGCATGGCGCCGTTTGCTGATAGAAACTTTGGCCCCAAATGGTTCAAAGATCCTTTTCCTGGTAGCTCTCCATAAACTAAGGCTCAGTCGAACGTGATATGGAGGGCTTTCTTGACTCCAACCTTGATGTCATACAAGATTGAACTAGGGTCGAAGGGATTTGGTTTCATGAGCTACCAGCCGAACCTCGTGGGTCGTCAACTTGGCCTAAGCCAGATGGTCCTGAAGCCTCTGGTATCTCATGATACTAACATTGTTTGGTCCGGTTGAACGTTAACAGACGATGATCATAGGGCGTGCCTCCGTTTCTGTCGATCCACTAATTGTTACGAACTTCCAATTTTCAGGTTCCAACAATCTTTTCTGACAACCGTTGATTTTGATGACTGGTGGAACTCCTACTACAGTCATGCTTTCCCTAGCAACCAGTTTCTTCAAAACATGGTCAATGCACTTTCCACCCTCTCCGGCGACATACAGCCTCCGCCTCCCGACCCAAAAATCCAAAAGCCTCATGTCAACAAAGCCCTTAAAAAGGTACATGTACACTGACTTAGTTTCTTCTTTAATTGGTGTTATGCCAATATGACGGTTTTTTGCTGTTAGGGTCGAAAGAGGGCCGCCTCCTCTGCTGAACCGACACTGGCGAAACCTCCGAAGAAGCAACGGGCGCCTTCGACCCCATCTTCGCAGGTATGACCTATTCATCTTTTGAACAAGTTTTTTACTAAGACTTTTCTTTATCACATCTTCATACGGCTCAACGTTCAGGTACCCGAAGAAGTGTCTGTGGCGGAGGACGAAGAATCATATGGGAGTGTGCACTCACACATTTTTTCTCCATCAAAAGCACCTCCCAGAACTCCACCTACCCCTATGCGACGGAAGAAGGCTCCGGCCCAAAAGACTCCGACAAAGGTGGCTTTTTGGGCTTCCCCGACAGTCCAAGAAAATGTCGAAGAGGTTCCTACACCCCGAGATTCAGAAAGGACTCCCACTGCTTCGCCTTCTATCGATCTCCAGGTATTTGTCCACACTCCTCCCATTATGCATGGGTTTCTTCTTGCTACGTGATCTAACATTTGTATCTTTCAGGGACCAGTGGGCTCCCCGAAGCATACAAAGAGAGTGAGGGAAATGAAAAATAGCTTCAGCACTCAAATTCAAACATCACGTGAAAAACGTGTGTTGGATACCATACAAAACATTCAAACTCTCAGAGCATCAGCCACCCCCTCCACCGCGCCGGAGGTCGCCTCTGGCGGAGGTAGAGTGTCAAAATGAAAACTAGCATCACCATCCAACTCGTATCACCATGATGAGTCTAAATCTCTGATCAATTTCACAACATCAATATCCTAAGATCCAAGCCGATAAAACCAGAGTCGCCACCGCGCTTTTATTATTTTCAAAGGAAAGGGGAGAAAGTACGAACAAAACCCAAGATTAAGAGTTTTGAGTTGAAAATATCTAACCCATGGGAAGCATCCATAAGACAATAGTGTCAGATAGAAATCCATTTCCTTTGGATTGTCAAGCAAACAACAAAGTCATAATCATCCAAGCAATTAATAAGAAACTCCATTCAAGATAGCAATCCAAAGCAAACAATCTTCAATGTCCTTTATGTGTATCAGATGAAAAATCTCTTGAAAAATACTCAAAGAGAAAACATCAAATAATAACAATAAGACCAAAATAACAATTTAGACAAAGAGAAAGAGTGTATCAGATAAACCCAAGGGAATCTCTCAAGCTTCTGTCATATGAATGGCATTGGCCATGTTTTTGGTCTTAAATTAATGGTATTGGCCAAGTTTTTCTTCCATAGCTCAGGAATGTTGCCTACTCTAAGTCCATAGGTCCAAATCAAGTCACAAACAAAGATCCAACAGTCCATCAATGTGTTTTTTAGTGTTTTTGTTTTTATTAAGTGTTTTAAGGTCATAAGACCACAAACAAAATATGATCACAAGCCCAAATATATCACAAGCACAAAACATACTGGCTCAAGTGAGAAAAATGAAATTAACTGAAGCATCAACATAGGCCTAAGTGGGCAAAGAGAAAATGACTGAAGCATAAACAATTTGCATGAACGGAAATGACAAGAAATGATAAAGTGCCAGAATTCAAATTGCATTAAAGTAAATGACAAGAAAATTAAATGTTAGTTGTCAAGTTGGTATGTCAATTTGTGCCTTAAGGCAAATTTAGCACTATGTTAAGCAATAGTAAGTAAGCTTATGTAGAAGCCATACCTATCTGAGGCCGATCAATAATAATGTTGGTGTTAATTCATGTTAGAGACAAGGTATCCAAGACCAAGATCCTAAAGCATGTCACACACAAAAACAAGATGGGGATGGGCCTATCTCAATCAAACTTATGTTGACTCATCTGACACAAAGTCATTGATGAATCAGCTAGCTAATGATCCATGATAAGTCATTAGCCAAGAGATGATTGGGGAAGAAATGAGATGTAAATGGAGAGATAAAATGAAGGGGAACCCAAATTGGTCAAGGGATGAATCTCACTTAATCAATACCATTCATTCATCTTGAGAGATGAAGTTTTAAACTTTGGTGAATGATGAGTTCCCTCCCAATGATATGGTGAATTTGAGAGAGAGTAATTTGATGGAAAAAGTTGGAGAACTTTGGTGAATGATGAGTTCCCTCCCAATCATTGGTGATTTTCATACCCTAATTTTACCCCTAAGATTCCACCTATCATATCATTTGCATTTCAACCAAGATCACAAGCATGGTATCATCCTAACCTTCACCTCTTTGGGTTTACCTTTGTGGGAGATCATCAAGAATCCTTTGTGTTTTCTTTTTACCTTTTTTCTTGCTTGCATTCTAATTTGCTAACCTTATTCAAAATACAAAAATATATGTTGTTTCCTTTTTCTTATTTTACAAGGTAGGGACTTGCATTCAAAGGATCAATCTTGACTTCTAAATTCGGGTTTGATTCCCAAGGTCAAAGTTTGGTCAACAAGTGGTCTACAAGATCTTTAACTTCAAGGCATTACCTATAATTTTAGGCCACATTCATGTCAAGCTTCACTCAACATCATTTGATAAAGAGAAGTTCAAGTTTTGCTCATAATTTCAAAAAGTTGATTCAGGTATGGTTCATGTGTTTATTTCCATGCCATCTCCATCCAATTTCAAGCAATTATCAAGATTATTCAAGGCACAATCAATTTTCTTTCATTTGGTATTCAAGTGTTCATCATTGGGCCTTTGTATGTAATAGATGGCAAGAAATCACAAGTTGGTACATGTTTGATTAACCTAAAATCAAGTATGGCAGGTCACTTTGTCCAAACACCATAACTATCTCATTTCTCAATATTTTTGGAATCTACTTTGCGCCAAATGTCACATTTGAACTCCTCTACAACTTTTCTTCAAGGGTCAAACATCAATTTAGCCTCTAAGCTCCAACATGGTACCTCAAACTCTGCATTTCACGAAAGCACAAAAGTGCAACATCACTCAAATCTGCAGTTGGGACCACAAGCACATGTGAAAACGTTTTTGTCATGTTGAAACACATCTGAACAAGTGCAAAACAACTTGGTTTTGTCATAAACTCACGCATTTCATGTTTCATTTCACACGAATTACAAAACACCAAAACTCAACACTAATTCACACGAGTTTTCCTCCATTTCACACGTACCATGACCTCATTTCATTTCCTATAAATAGAGGGTTAATTTTCCTTCATTTGCAAGCTTTAGAAAGCCAACAAAACCTCTGCTACACTAGAGCTTGAAACCTCATAAAACTAGGCAACCAATACTTCAAATCAAGCTTGTTTTACTTCGAATCTTTGCCCATAACTCATCATCGGCATTATCTGAAGCTAACTTAAGCATTGTGGTGGCTTGAAGTTCCTTGGAACCAGACTTCCAAATCCACCATTGTTGACCTTCGAAGCTTCAACTGAAAAGGTAGCTACAAGTAACATTTTTGAGCAAACAAGTTACGACTCTCTTCGTATTGATTCACTGATCAAAAGCCCTCGCCTACCTTGAATTTATACTGCGTATTGGTCATTTAATTTTACTTTGAAGATCTAGGGTCCTTCGTGTTCTTGAGCAAATTCTCTTTGCTCAGAGCCAATCAATGGCTCTGAAGCAAAAAGACATGAAAGATGATATGAGTTAATGCTTAAACATGTGTTGTTTGAGCTTAAAACTCATAGTTCATGATTTGTGAAAGATCATGTTCAGAGGTTGAAGATGAGTGCCTTCGCGCGTGTTTGAGGGAAACTCAAATTTCCTTGACCAATAAAAACACACCACGAACATTTTCAAATAATCTGTCTGTTAGCGCCATTTTCAAACTATTTTCTTTTTTCTTTTTATTTTTTTCTTTTTCATTAACTTTCCAAATTAATTTCTAATTGGTCCTTTGACCTTTTTGACTCAAATTATTTACACAATCTTTAAAAATATTTTCCATCACATATATTTTTTGCATAATTTTTAAAAATATTTTTCATTTATTTGATATTTTCTCTTATTTGTCATTTCATTTTCATTTTCAATTTTATTGTTGTTCATTTTCAAACATTTTTTCATCCAACTTTGGAGATCCACTTATTCATATTTTTCTAGACTTCTCATAATTTTCTCATCCATTTATTTTACATTTTGATATTTCTTTTGGATTTTTCATTTAATTTCCATTTTTAATTAAATTTAAAAATAATTTTTGTTTTATTTTTATTCAAATTTTTGTTTGGCTTGATTTTGACTCTTGATGATTGTTTGGTTGATCGTGTTCTCCGCTTTTCAAACCCTTGAGAATTGGTCTTTTGGTTGATTAAAACTTCTCTGGTTCAAACATGCTTATGAGTGATCATTTGATCATTGTTGGCACTTTGCATTAGAAATATGTTATCCCTAATTGTATCATGCCTTGAGACTTTACCTTATTGATATATGATCACTACATGATTCCCCAACATTCTCTTCTTCTCCATCTCTCTTCTTCTATTTTAACTATTGTGTTACATTGTTTTAGGAGAATGATTTTTGTATCATTTGTCTAACATGTATGACACATAAATTTTTATTGACTAGCCTCAAATAGGTGTGACTTCTATATAAGTCCATTTATGATTGCTTAACATAGCGCTCAATTGCCCCGACTCGGTTGAATCCTCATTAATACTAACATTGACATATTAATTGTGCTAACATCTAATATTTACTTTTATGTCTTTACATTTATGTCATTTACATTTCTGTCATTTACATTCATGTCATTTACATTCTTTCCTTTTACTTTTGCCTTTTTTTACTTTCTTATTTCAAAAGAACAAAAACATTACAAAATGGCTAAAACCCTAAAAAGCTTTAATCTGGTCTTATGGACTTTGTGTTACTATCCATTGCCTGAGGAGTATTTTAGAATTTGGACCTTAGGAATTAGTACTTTCCCCTTGCTCGGAGTATATCTGATACTTTGTGATTTATCTGAGACCTTGTGATCCCTTTGGACCCTGTGATCTTCAATTCAAGACTTTGATGTTTCTTTGTGGCTTTGTGGCTTTGTTGTTTGTCTAGATCTTTTGATATTCACCTGCTTATGCGCTTTTTCATCTTGTGGCTCAATCCAAAAGGAAATGAATGCTTGTTTTGACCAATGTCAAATGCTTGCTCCATCTTGTGGTTAGTACACTTGCACACACGAAGGCTTTCTCTTGGGCTACCTTATAATGAGACATTTTGTTTCATGTCATTTACTTTATGCTTTAGGATAATCTCTTCATCTCCTTCCCACTTCTTCAATTTTGAAAACTTATCCCTATTTCAAAAAACCTCTTGTTTTCAAACTTCACATCTTTTCTTAATAAACCTTAACTTTGTCAAGTGATCCATAGAATCTTTTTCTCAATAAATTCTAAAATAATTAAGCATACTTAAACTCTTTTTTTCAAACTTCTAAAAAAGACAAACCCCATTAAACTTATTTTTGTGCCTTTGTGCACTTTCCTTTAAGAGCTTTTTTTTAAAAGATTGGATATTAGTCTATTCTTATAGTAATGCAAACCATTATACTTCTACATTATGTTGAGAAATAATTGACATTTTCCACTTGAATGTTGAGATGTGCTTGTGAGAAAGTCCAAGTAAAAGTTCTCCATATCAAGATTATGCAAATGCTCATTTCCTCATACTTGTGGGTAGTAAGCTGAGTTTTCCACTAGAATACAACAAAATGTATTTTCAAATTAAAATCAATCAACAAACAACCCAACTTTTTTATAAACACAAATTTGCAAGTGGTTCTTATGGAGTACCATAGATGTGAGGGGTGCTAATACCTTCCCCTTGCATAACTAACTCCTGTATCCATATTTCTCTTTTGTTTTACCTTTTGTGGGTTTTGTTCAACCTTTTTCCTATTCCCTTTGGAAACAATAAATTTTGATGGAGACTCTTGATTTTTTGAGTTATGTTAATCAATAACTTAATCTCAAATTTTTCTTGTCGTGATAGTGATGAATTCAGTTATATAAGTGGTTCAGCGGTTGAAGTTAGTTGGGATTTTGCAACTAAATGCTATACCATGTTGTTTCTAGTTAATGCATTGTTGGCTTGCATAATATTATGTATGCTAAATTGTATAGCTGCTATGAATGTTGCTTGTCATGATGGATTAGTGTGATGTTATGATTGCATACTTAGTGATAAAATGTCATGTGTTATATTTGATGAAAATGTTGTTGATGATGTATGTGTTGATTGGATTAACTACAAGGTTGTTGGCTATGTCATGGTTCAAGGCAAGGTTTCAAGGCTTGGGAAAATGGCAAGTGCATTTAAGGCATGACCAAGACCAAATTTGATGCAAAAATGATGTTTCTTGCTCGTGAAGCAAATGGCCATGGAATCTCATACAAGAATTAAGATGCAATTAGAATTAGGGTTTAGGTCATGGAGAAAATAGGTTGGTTGACTTTGGTCAACTAGTTGACAAGAAAGTCAACAGTTGACCAAAAGTCAACTTTTGTAAAAATTGCATTTTTTGTATTTTATTTTGTAAAGGACAATGTAAATGTTGTATGAATGAATGAATGAAACTTATTGGATGAGAATGATCTTCATGATTGAATGAAAACATGTTTTACTTCAAATTGAATTTTTCCTTCGATGTCTATGTTTGAAATCAAACTTGCCATGAAACTTTGAATGGACTAATGGATTAAGAATAAGAACTAAGACACTTAAGCCAAAGGATTATGAATATATGTGGACATAATGGACCAAAACAAATGGACTACGAACCAAGAACAATAGACTAGGCAACAAGAACCCATGCACTATGAAACATAGACCAATGAATGGACCAAGAGACTTAAATCAATGGATTATAAAGCATAATGGATCAATGAAATCAATGGACCAAAAGATTATGAACCAAGGCATTTAGGAATCATGGATCAAGGACTTGAATGCACCATAGGCCTAAGATCAATGAACTTAAAATGGCCAAATAGAATGCACATGACATGGATGCTTGGATAAGTCCTTGGACGAGATGAACCATTGAGCACAAAGGCATGTAAATCCAATGATCAACTTGATGAATAATTTATATGAAAAAATAGCACACTTGATGATTTATGATGCATGACATTGTCGTCAAGAACGACACTCCAATGTATTAGGGTTTCAGTCAATCACAAGACCAATAGTCAAACCAACATAGTCCACAAATTCCAAGTATCCATGATTAGGGTTTCATAATGCCAACCATCAAATCAAGGACCTCAAACCAAGTAACAAGGATCCACAATCAAATCTCCAACAAATGGCCCCAAAATTAGGGTTTGGTGATCAAACACAAACTCATAAAGTCAACCACATGTTCCATGAGTATCAAAGTCAAGAATTGGGGATTTAGTGCGCAGATGAACACCATGATGTGAACTCCATGAACCAAATTCCCAAAGGCCAAGAAATTAGGGTTTCACCCCTTGATTCAAAATGATGAGCATTACCACAATCCTAGGGCTTGATCTTCAAGCAAACCCTAGCTTTTGTTAGGTACAAATAACCACAAACTTTGAATCTATGGTGATAATTAGAAAGTGCCAACATGAATGAGTGGTGCACATGTATGAAGCATGAATGAATGCAGATGAATTTCAAGTCAAATGTCAGATGAAAAGTGAAAAGGGGAGGACAAATTTTGGGGTATGACAGTATAATATCCTTATTTTCAAGGATATTCTTTATACTATATCAATTGTAAATGGTCTCCTTAAAGTAAAAAAAAATGAACAACTGAATTGAACAAGTTCCATGCGCTCTCCACTGGACACTCCATGATTTATAATTAACATGTAATGGAAACTGTATTTTAAATAAAGATGATCAATTTCATAGTAAATTGATAAAAGAAAAGAAAATAATATTAATTTTATTTTGAACATGGTAAAATTAATATAAAAAATTGCCATAAGTGTAATAATCAAATAATTATAACTTACAATGTTCACATTCAAGTTTTTTGTTTTGTTTTCACCACCCGTATTCGCTCCACTGAACCGACTAATCCGGTTTGGAAGTCAGTTTTAACATCAAGATGTTTCATCCACCTTCCAATCGTAATTAGGGGGGGTCAAATTGTGATCATTTCTGCCAAGTCCAACGACAATCACCACTGACCTACTAACAATTGATCACATTCAAGTATTTTGCTTCATCACAATCCAATATGTCAATGTTTTTTTTTTCTGGGCCATTGCCCATGAAAGGTAAATCTTATTAGATCTAGAGAGACGCAATTATTATTATTACTACCTTCGTTTTTTTTTTATTATAAGTTGCTTTGGGAAAATATTTTGTACCACAATATAAGTCGTTTTATAATATCAATGAATCATTAATATTATTTTTCCTAATATACTCTTAAATATTTATTATTCTCTCCTTTCAATTATGTAAATTTATCTTTCCAATATCATTAATGAATGACAATTTTATAAAATATTTCATAATTTCTCTTTTTTATATCACAATTATTATATTTTTTATATGTGAAAAGTTAAAAACGACTTATAATAAAAAACAGATAGAATATTAATCTTCGAGAATGATATTTTTCATGTCCGAGCTAGCAAAAAGTGGTCAAATAAAATATGTGGTGGTGGCGGCTTTGACGGAGAAGTCGAAGACTTTTTTCCTGTTCTTCCTAATAGTTTATATTGAGAATATGAATTGGATATTTTATGGTATGTGTAGAAAAGGGGAAGGAATAAAGTTGGTGATTGAGGAAGTGTGATGGTAGGAGATAGGTCATAAATAAATGCAACATAAAATTGAATGTAAATTAAAATGACTTGTATTATTGAAGTAATATTGATCTTCATCGTAAAGAAAGGAGGTAAGATAATGTTAACTTGTGTTAGATACAAGTTAAAAAATCTAGTATTGAAAAAAATATTTAAAAAATTAATTATATATTTTTATTAAAATTAGGTCATAATTTTTAAGATAATATTTTTTTATTTAGTTTTTAACTTATACCCTAATTATCATTACCCAAGAATATAATGCAACTAGTTAAGAATATTTAATATGACAGTTTGGAATCTCTATTTCACATTTTTTTTATATAAATAATTGAACAAACATCAAAAAAAAAAGTTGAGAAAATAGACTAGAGAATTGCAATAGGTTCAAACCTCAAAAAGTTCATAGGGTGCAAATAAAAAGTTTAAGAAAATTATCAAAATCTAAATATATATATATATATAAAAGGTGTGCCACTTATAAATTGATTAAGAATATCTTCACAACAATGTGTATTTGTTTTATAATTCCATTTCAATGACTTGTATTATCCTCTACTGCTGAAATAAAATTATGATTTATGTATAATTTATGCAAGCAGAAAAAATAAAAGGGAAAAAAGTGAGATTGTGATCCATACGAGAAAAAATACAAATTAATTTCAGCAATAAAGGACAACAAATGCTATTAAAATTGAATTAAAAAACAAACTGCCCAAATCCTGATAATATGTTTATTGATTAAACGGGTTCTTATAAGTTATGTTGAAGGTATTTCTAATAAAGGAATACATGTGAAATTATTAGAAAGTTCTAACTCTTTCAAGATGAACAAACACGGTAAATCAGTGTAATTAAATGCAAATTCATTATTAATCACTCGTCTAGTTTTCACTAATTTTGTGTTTAGCTATCACAAATAATTTTAAATATGATGTCCTTGCCTAATGAGTTGATTCAATCATACTTGATAATATAAAAATCAAGTGTGAAGAGACTTAGTTAAGTAACAAGATAAGTGATGATATTATCTTGGACCATAGTTAAAATTATTATAAATTCTATTAAAGGAGACTTTATCAAGGCCAACTGCATAGTTCTTTTTTATTAATATAATTTCTTTATGACATATTTAAATAAGAACATTCATTATTTCAAGTACTTATTTCAACATAATTTAGTTTCTTCCATGTTAAAAGTTTGCTGGGTTGACAACTCTCATCTACGGGCTATATTCTTTTGTATTGAATATTTTCTAAAAAAATTATGTACATAATATGAAGTAATCAGTATTATTTCTAAATAAATTTAAGTAATTCTTTGATAACACATTAATTGTTACTCTTTGTGTAATGAAAATGAAACTTTAAGCATTATGAAATTAATTTTTTTTAGGTCAAAATTTGAATATTTTGGATAGTTAGTAATGACAACTACTAAAAAGAGTATCACAACTTGATACTCTAATTTTGTGCTAGCTGTGAAACAAATTCTTATTTATGATAAATAATACAATTTATTAATTTGCTAACATTAAAATTATGGCTTTAATTAATGTGTGTGTATTACATTGAGAATAGTTTTTCTTTAAACTTTCTACTTGGTATAATACATTTCTTTGCAAGGATATCCTTTATACTATATCAGTTGTAAATTATTAATGTCTCCTCAAAATAAAATAATTTTTTTTTAATAAAAGGTAAACAGGGCACACTTATTTTTATTAATCTTGTAGAATGGTGATTGTCATGTATGAGCTGGAAAAGAGTGGTCAGAGGTGGTGCCGGTGGTAATGAAGGAGAAATTAGACATTTTCCTACTCCTTCCTAGAGGTTCATATGTACTAATTATCAAAAAGAGATTAGTGTTCTTTAATCTTCCATTTTATGATTGAAATTAATTCATGTACTTCTTTAGTTTTAAAGATAAGAATTATTTAATGGTATCTAAATCATATTTTTTTTTTGGTCATCGAGGAGAATTGAGAAATTGATTATGTTATATCTAGAAAGGTAACTTATATGAACAAACATTTCATCATAGCATCCAAGAAAAATAAGTGTTTTATGTTACTGATCCTTATAATAATAGATGATCAATTGTTTTACAAGAAAAATATTTTTTTGATATTTATGAAAATTAAGATTTGACTCTTTATATTTTTGAGACTCCTTCTTTCGCAACACACATGTGTATCTCATATGAAAAAAATGATTCAATGATGTGCATGGTATTCATTATTATCATAAAGAAGGGATGTGAGAAAGCTAACAAATAAATATTTTACATGATTTAGTAATATATACTTATAATACTAAAATATTTATTTTACTTTTGAATAATTTTTACTAATATATTTTTTAACATGTAGAGAGTTGGATGAATATCATATGTTGCACGTATTTAGAAGTAAAATACTTATATTTATTACCCCGAAAATAAGTGGTAAAAAGATTTATCGGTGATATTCATTTATTGAGATTGAATAATTAATGATTTTATTGATTATTGTTGTTGTTTTTGTTGTTGTCCTCGTCATCACAATTTGTTGCGTTCTTTTTGTTTCCCTTTTTTTATCTTTGTAGATTTCTTGCAAATCAAAAAACCAATTATACTTTATTATTTTAGTATCATTTTCACAACACCTCCCAATCAATGAAATCAACAATTTTTTTAAAAAAAGTGGATAGAAGTGTTCATCACAGAAATAATGATTACATCTATAAGAATGCCTTGGGCTAATTTCTAAGATGCATTAATCAAAATTTTAAAAATAAATTAATCACTTCCAAATAATTGGATTATTGTTTTGCTAAATTTGTTTTATCAAATTAGTATGTGGTGTGGATAGAAGCTATCTCCCATTGTGTTCCCCTTTTCTATAAATATATGGACCTTCTTTCAAATATATTATTTTATTAGAGAATTTCCCTATTATTCCTATAAAAAAAACACGATTATCAATAAAATCTTAGAGATGTATCTTCAAATATTTATTTTTTATAAATTCTTCGACACAAACGAATAAGATATCTTTTTCGATAAGGACACGATGAATAACTAAAATTATTTTAGCATATAAGATTAAGAAAAAATATATTCTCTAGGTATTGTATGTATGACTTCATTAGATCGAAACTCCCTTTTTTTCAATAAAGCTATGAAATTGTTTATGTTTTTTTTTCTTTAGTGTATCTTTATTGAATGAATTAATAGAAACCAAATTAAATTAAGTAAGTTATTTTTTATGAGACTAAATAATCATGCATAAATTTTTTGATTATCCTCTTTGTGCAATTGTAAAAATTAATTTTCGAGTTGAAAATGATCATAATAAACAATAAAATTCAACTATTATATATTCAGGATTAGGTTTGAATTTCGAATTTGAAGTTAAATCAGACTTCTACCATCTCAACGAAATGCTCTTGGGTATCATAATATAAGATTTAAATAATCTTTAGTTGATCTAATTTTATTTTATTTTATTGGTGATTGTCTATAAATAAATCAAACTTGGCTCTAAATATTTATATTTTTTAATTATAATTAATATTTTATATTATAAAACAATTTAAATTATTATTTTAATCACAATTGATACTTCAAATTGTGTTAGTTGCCATTGACTAAGGAAAGCACATCGTGCTATTGCTACTGCCACCATATACGTTTATTCCAATGATAATAAACTATAAATGTCGTTAACTATAAAAACAAACTAATGCTTTACTTTATGACAGTGTTAAACGTGTTCTTAGTTATTAAAGAATTTTTCTAAGTCATTAAAAAGAAGTGTGATAAAGTGAACCGTTAGAATTTGATGCTATACTTGGCTTTTGTGTTAAAATAAGTTATTTGAAAACCATAAAAATATAAATGTCGTTACCTATAAAAACAAATGTTTGCTTTACTTTATGACGTGTTAAACTTGTTCTTAGTTAGTATTAAAGAAATTTTCTAGTCATTAAAAAGAAGTGGGATAAAGTGAGCCGTTAGATTTGATGGTAAGTTTGGCTTTTGTTTTCAATTCACTTTAACTTCTATTTATTTAATAAAATAAAAAACCCTAGTTTAAATAAGTTATTTGAAAACCATAAAAATAACGCACTAAAAAGGTTTATTTATTTATTATGTTTTAAGATATCTTTCTATGCTTTACGTACGGCTCTCCTAATTAAAATATGATGAATATTGTGATATCTTTAAATTTAATTAGGTATTGATATCTTTTAGCAATCAAACGAGAATATTTAATGTCATATTATTTTTGAATAATATTTAGTTTTAAATAATATTTTATTTTTAAAATAATTAAAATTTTAAATTAATTAACACTAAAATACTAGTATTCAACTAAAAGAAAAGGATATTCAAGATTTTGTCATAGAAGTAAAGTTTGCCTTGAGCACGAGATATAAATGAATTTTATTGGCACATGTCATACAATAGTGCCTAAAAATAAAAACTAAGATCTAGGTGCAATCTTTTTGTAGCACATAATCCGCAACGAAAATCACGATAGTCAGAATCTTTTGAAACACCAACATGGGTGAGACAATAATCTCAGTGTGTTCCCCTATCTTATGGGTCAACTCGGCTCTACAGGATTTTTAATCAATTTCTCAACTTAAGTCATTTAAAAAGATGAAGACTTAAGCATCTAGAGGATTTTCGCATTGTATAGAAACATGTACACTTGAGTTCATCAACTCAAATATTACACTAATCAGAAACCGTACCAAGCATTTTTCCCCGGCCAACCTTACATCTATGATTTTCGACACGGATTATGGATCCTTGTATCATGCTTCAACTTTCTATGGATTTCAGATTCTGCATGAGACTCGTACCCACTCCAAGGATCGTCGTTCCCTATGGAACTCAATACCCATTTCGAACCTTATTCCTCGTATGGGACTCTAACCCACTTTGAGGTCCACCCTGTGGATTTCAGATTCTCTATGAGACTTTAACCCATTTCAAAAATCGTCGCTTCATATAGGACTCGGACCCACTTCGAGCTTTTTTCTCGTATGAGACTCTAACCTACGTTGATGTCCACATCATTAATAGAACTTTAACCCATATGGTTAATGCGGAGCAATAGTGCAAATATCTCAATTCTTACTTTTCTTAAGCATAACAATTTGGGACGTGCACAACATTGGGGTTGTTTATGAATATATAATTACTCTATTAAACACAATAAGATTGTACTCATTAATCACTAGGTGATCAAGTTCACCAAGTCTCATAACATTAACTCATGTTTCACACAAAGCATATTAGTTCGTAACTAAGCCACCATTCTAACGGCTACTTGTCAACGGTACACACTGAGGTACCTTCGTATTCAAGCATCACCACCTAAGTCATTTTCATAACCTAAGTTATCTTTCTAATTCATTCACCTAGTTATAATCTTATGTTTCCTCACTCATCATCATAAGGTTTTAATCATATTATTACATAAACAACAATTCATAATAAAATTTATCTCATACATCATATTATAATTCATAAACATCCATAACCATTTTCATTAACAATATCCAAACAATAATCATGACACTAGCATGATTTATTCTCACCAGTTGATGAGGTATAAGACTAACTTTCCAATATATCCTACCTCGCTTTAATCGGAGCTACCATTCCCGTTTCATGGTGGAAACAAAGAACAAGGTACATAGCCAACTTCAAACTCATTGTATCATACGTGATAGTTTATCATCACTATCCTATCAATCGTTGATATAAAATCATGTTTTTACTTCACTATATAATAGTGCATTGAAATAGCTTTCCAATGCATTCTAGCGTGCCTCATTCAGAGTTACGAAACTCAAGTGACAACCATTTTAACCAAAACGAGAATCTAGGTTAGAACACACTCACATTCATGTAATTCGACCGATTAATGTTAATCTAATGCATACATATCATGGCACAAGTTATATGACTTTTAAGGTAGTTTAGAAACATGGAACACATGGTTTTTGGACGAAAACAAGGCAATAATTGATTGCACTACATGTTCAATCGATTGCACAAAACTTCCTCAACTTTCTGCAAAACCTCATGTGACAATCGATTGTCACTTCAAATTTTCTCAAATATCTCCTTTATAAACATATCCTCTTCCATTCCTAACCATTCTAATCCATTCCGAATCATAAATTAACCCAAATACACATAATTTTAGTCATAACTCCAACAATAAAGCATGTACATATGCAACCATGTTTACTCTTTACTCATACAACATGTATTCATAACTACAACAAAAACTACATAACATAACACCACAACAACATAGCTTCAATATCATGAACTAAAATAATCAACAAGAACACATGACATGGTTTTAACACAATAACACAACTCACATCTCTATCATAACATTATCAACATGTAGTATCATCAACAAGCATAGAATTACAAAATAGAACAAGTAACATCATCAACTTTCATAATTAGAGTTAGAACACACAAACCCTAAGTTTCTCAAAGGCTAAACTATCTAAGAACTCACCTTATTCAAGAAGAAGATAATGAAATTGAGATGAAGTTTGTGATGGTGATTATTGACGATGCTCCCTCCATGAGTTTCTTCCTCTTCTCTTTTCTTCTTTTTATCCTCCTTCTCTTTTCCTTTCTTTTCTTTATTCTTCTAGTTTTCTCTTCTTCTTATCCACCTTTTATTTCTTTTCTTACCATGCACGCACGCACACGCATATATATATATATATATATATATATATATATATATATATATATATATATATATATATATATATATATATATATATATATATATATATATATATATATACACGAAAATATTTTAATTGAGATTTTATCTTCTAGTATCAACTAATCAATAATTAATGTTACTAAAATGATCCCTCTTGTATTAATTAATAATAATGAGTCTCCTTTCATTAATAATTGATATCTTTAGAATCTATTGATTACTCTATTTATCCCAATTGACAATATTTATAACATTTAAGGGTATACGAGATTTTACAACTATTATGCACATAATATGAAATAATCATTATTTTTTTAAAATAAATTGAAGTAATTCTTTGAACCACCCTTTAATTTTTCCTCCTTAATAGTTACTATATGTATAATGAAAATAAAATTTTAAAAACTATGGAATTAATTTTCTTTAGGTCAAAATTTAAATATTTTAGATATTAATTAATAATGAAAACCATTAAAAGGAGTATCACAATCTTGATACTCTAATTATGTGTTAGCTGTTAGATAATGTTTTATTTATGATAAATAATATAATTTATTAATCTGTTCACATTCAATTTGTTGATTAAATTTAATATATGTGTATAATATTGAGAATAGCTCTTTTTAAAAACTTTTCATTTGGTATAATACCCTTCTTTTCAAGAATATCCCTTAAAGTAAAAAATAAATTATTATTGTCTCCTTAAAGTAAAAAATAAATTGGAACAATTGGATTGAACTAAGTTCCATGCGCTCTCAACTGTCCATTACATAATGTATATTTAACATGTAATGGAACCATGCTTTAAATAATGAAGGTCAGGTTTTATTAAAAAATTTATTATTGGAGTAAACTTGTAAAATAAATTATAACTTATATAGTTCACATTCAAGTATTTTATTTCATCGCAATCTCATATCTTAGTTTTTTTTCGGGGCCATATTATCAATGAAAGATAAACTTTATTAGATCTAGAGGGACACTTTTATTATTATTATTAATATTGCAAAATAATGGTTGTTATGTCTGAGCTAATCAAAAAGTGGTTAAATAAAAGAAGTGGTGGTGATGGTGATGAAGGAGGCGGGAGAGGCCTTTTCTACTTCTTCCTAGAGGTTAATATGGAGAATATGAATTGACCATTTGATAGTATATGTGAAAAAGTGGTAGGAATAAAATTGATGATTATGAAAATGTTTTGCTTGATTAAGCATGTTTTTAGAAGTTAAGTTAAAGATAATTGCATTTTTAGACGAATATAACTCTTTCAAGATGAACAAACCCCAAAAATATGTATAATCGTATGCAAATTCATCATTAATCATTCATCTAGCTTTCACAAATTTTTTGTTTAACTAAAAACAAACCATTTTCAAGATAATATTCTTGCTTGATGAACTTATTTGATAATTGTATTTGATCAGGTAAAAATTTAAGTGTGAAGTGATTTGGTTAAAAAACAAGATAAATGATTATAGAATATTTTATATTAGTGCTACAATCATTACATTTGTCGCATTTGAGCTATACTTAAAAATTATTATAAATTCTATCAAAGGTGGCTTTATCAATGTCAAATACATATTTCTTTTTTATTAATACAATAGTTATGTATTCCACTTCTCAATCATAAAAATAAAGATGATTATTAACATCTACTTTTAAAAAAAGAAATTTTTTATCATCCTGATATACATATTATACACCCTCCTTCCACAGAAAAATCAAATGACTCTAAAACATTCAATCTCAAAAAATTATTAAGACATAAAAAATAGTCGAATAATATATAATATTGACACATTATTACTTACATATTATTTTAGTAAACATGTCACAAAAACAGAAAAAAAAATATTAAATCATTAAAGTCTTATATGATCTCAAGAACTTGTAAAATATCATCTTTTAAATTTTTATAGACTTCGATTTCTACCCTGAAACAAACATTGATATCATAAATTCTATATTTTTTCCTCTCTAACCTTGAAAGGTCCCTATAGCAAAATACACACACAAAAATTTCAAATATAAATAATTATGTTAAGTTAGTTAAATCATGAATTTGGAAAAAAAAATCAAACATATACCAATAAGACATAATTGCAGGCTGATTAACAACACTCTCAACACCACCAAAAGATGGAGCAATGTATGAAATTTTCAATGCTTTAACAAATTTTATAGTCCTCATTATATCTCCATCAATCTTCATCATTAGAAATATATAAAAAGAAATTAACCATTATAATGATAAAAAATACTTACTACTAATATCTCAACAAACATTTAAAAAATATATGAATTTTTAAATCATAATTATTAAATTAACAAAATAGTTTTTTTTGAGACTAAATCGTCATGCATGATTTTTTTTAATAAATCGACTATTCTCTTTGCACAATTACAAATATTAGTTTTCGAGCCGAAAATAATCACAATAGGCCACAAAATTCAAATTTTGCATATTCAAGATTAGATTTAAATACAAATTTTCAAATTAAACTGGAAGAAACTACTAACATTTCAACCAAATACTTGTGGATATCATAAGATATAATTTAAATAATCTTTAGTTGATCTAATTTATTTTCATTTTATTGGTGATTGTCTATAAATAAATCAAACTTGACTCTAAATATTTATATTTTTTAATTATAATTAATATTTTATATTATAAAACAATTTAAGTTATTATTTTAATCACAATTGATATTTCAGATTGTGTTAGTTGCCATTGACTAAGGAAAGCACATCGTGCTATTGCTACTGCCACCATGTAAGTTTATTCCAATGATAATAAACTATAAATGTCGTTACTATAAAAACAAACGAATGCTTTACTTTATGACGTGTTAAACTTGTTCTTAGTTATTAAAGAATTTTTCTCGTCATTAAAAAGAAGTGTGATAAAGTGAACCGTTAGAATTTAATGCTAACTCGGCTTTTCTTTTCAATTCACTTTTATTAAAGAATCTTTGTTGAACACAATCCGTAGCGAAGATCACAATAGTGAGAATCCTTCAAAACATCAACAGACAACTTCTCTTGTGTATAACCTGCAAATAACATCTTAAAACAACAATAATATTTGGGTGAGATAATAATCTCAATGAGTTCCCTTATCCTATGAGTCCACTCGGCTCTACATGGTTTCTAATCAATGTTTCAACTTAGGTCATTTAAAAAGACGAAGACTTAAGCATATAGAGGATTTTCCCATTGTATAGAAACATGTACACTTGAGTTCACCAACACAAATAATACACTAATTGGAAACCATACCAAGCATTTTCCTCGACCAACCCTATGTCTAGGATTCTCGACACAACTTACAAATCATTGTATCATGTTTTGACTTTCTGTGGATTTCAAATTCTCCATGGGACTCGTATCCACTCCAAGAATCGTCTCTCCCTATGGGACTCAATACCCATTTCGGGCCTTATTCCTCGTATGAGACTCTAACCCACTTTGAGGTCGACTCTGTGGATTTCAGATTCTCCATGAGACTTTAACCCATTTCAAGAATCATCGCTCCATATGGGACTCGAACCTATTTAGAGCATTTTCTCGTATGGGACTCTAACCCACTTTGATGTCCACATCATTAATAGAACTCTAACCCATAAGGTTCATGTGGAGTAATAGTGCAAGTATTAAAATTCTTACTTTTCTTAAGCATAACAATTCGGTACGGGCATGACATTGGGGTTGTTTATGAATACATGATTGGTCTATTAAACACAATGTGATTGTACTTATTAATCACTAGGTGATCAAATTCACCAAGTCTCATAACATTAACTCATATTCCACACAAAACATATTAGTTCGTAACTAAACTACCATTTTAGCGACTACTTGTCCACAATACACACTGGGGTACCTTCGTGTTCAAGCATCGCCACCAAAGTCATTTTCATAACCTAAGTTGTCTTTCTAGTTCATTCACTTAGTTACACTCCTATGTTTCCTCACTCAGCATCATAAGGTTTTAATCATATTATTACACAATAAAAACAAATAATAATTCATAATACAATTTACAGCATACATCATAATATAATTCATAAAGATTCGTAACCAATTTCATTAACAATATACAAACAATAATCATGATACTGGCATGATTTAGTCTCACATGTTGATGAGGTATTGGACTAACTTTCCAATATATCCTACCTCACTTTAATCGGAGCTACCATTCCCATTTTATGGTGGAAACAAAGAACAAGGTACATAACCAACTTCAAACGCATCATATCATATATGATAGTTTATCATCACTATCATATCAATCATTGGCATAAAATCATGTTTTTACTTCACTATATAATAATGCATTGAAATAGCTTTCTAATGCATCCTAGCGTGTCTCATTCAGAGTTACGAAACTCAAGTGACAACCATTTTAACCAAAACAAGATTCTAGGTTAGAACACACTCACATTCGTGTAATTCGACCGATTAATGTTAATCTAATGCATACATATCATAGTACAAGTTATAAGACTGTTAAGATAGTTTAGAAACATGGAACACAAGGTTTTTGGATGAAAAACAACGCAATAATTGAGTGCATACATGTTCAATCGATTGCACATAACTTCCTCAATTTTCTGTCAAACGAAAACAACATTTTTGGGCATGACAATCGATTGTCCCAGGGTGCAATCGATTGTCACTGCAACTTTTCTCAAATATCTCCTTTCTAAACATATCCTCTTCCATTCCTAACCATTCTAATCCATTCCAAATCATCAATCAACCCAAATACACATGATTTTTAGTCATAACTCCAAGAGTAAAACATGTACATATGCAACCATGTTTACTCTTTACTCATACAACATGTATTCATAACTATAATAACAACAACATAGCTTCAATATCATGAACTCAAATAACCAATAAGAACACATGACATGGTTTTAACACAATAACATAACTCATGGTTCTATCATAACATTATCAACATGTAGTATCATCAACAAGCATGGAATTAAAAAATAGAACAAGTAACATCATCAACTTTCATGATTAGAGTTAGAACACATAAATCCTAAGTTGCTCGTAGGCTAAACTATCTAGGAACTCACTGATCGCAAAAATAGCAAGTGTATTATTTTTGCTGATGTAGTAATAAGAGGGATGTTTCCCAAATATCGATCTCGAGGATTGCGCAACAATATAAGAGTAAACAGTTACTCAATTGAACAAAAGTAAGAGTTTGGGTTTGGTAAAATTCACTGTAAGGAAAAATAAAACAAATAAATAGTTTCACAGATTAATATGATATGCCAAGGAAGGTGTATAAAAATCTCATGTAATGACCCTTAAGTGTATATCTCCTTAATACTGAACATTGTTTCAATTATCGGATCTTAAGATTATTTCCCCCTAAAACCTCGGAGGGAAACCTTTGGTATTCAATCTAACCTCTAAGTCCTTAGGTGATTATGATGAAACCAAGCATTTTAATTTAACAAGAATAATCTGGTAACCATAGGGTATCCCTAGTCCTAGGCGATATCTACAATGGTTTCACTGTATAAAAACCTTAACAATTGCAGTCCTTCTAATCGTTAACCATACATTAATCTTAATTTTTGCCATAAAGAAAGCATTACGTGAATCTTATAGTGAAATTGATAACAAATAACATATATAAAGGAAAATCTAACATCAGAGTCATTACATGATCAATTCAGGGACACCCCTCTGGCATTGGGGGGTTTAGCCTAACATATTATTCAAATCAGTACAAGATAAAATTGAGACATTACAAAAAGTTTGGAATTCCGTTGATCTTCAATTGCGTCCGCTCTTGAAGGATCTCCGTTCTTCTTCGCTTTCCATTGCTTCAATCTTGATCGTCTCTAATTTTTTATCGTCTCAAAAGTCCCTCTCTCCATATTCAAATCTTCTGTGAATAGTTCCTGATGACAATTTTTCTCTCATAAAAATCCAAAATGCCCTCCGGGGTAAGTTGTGCCAAAAACAACACAAAACTGGAAAATCAAGTGCCCAAGCCAACACTGGTCATGTCAGGCAACACGCCAGGCTGTGTTGGGCTTCTGGAGCACAAAGCCTTGACACGCCTGCTCAGGGAGGCTGACACGGGCCATGTTAGCTGACACGGGCACCTGTGTCAGCTCTCTGTTTTCCTCTTCCGTGACACTTCTTCTGACACGGCCCGTGTTGGGTAACACGGGTGGCCGTGTCAAGGCTACTGTAGGTCCACTTTTCTTCTTCCAACGGGCCCGAAACGTCTGATTTGCTTGTCTATCCCTACGGTACATTTGTTTACACCTGAAACCAAAGGAACTACCACAAAAGGACATAAAATGGAGTATGATGAGGCATATAACATGTAATCAACAAATGGAAACAACAATACCAAACATCTAAATAACTAAACAAAATAATAAAATAAGTGGACTAATATGTTACCGACTTCTTACAAAGGTGCCAAATGAGTGTCAGAACACAAGGAGAATTGGAGACTGATCACAACCCCAAACTTATCTCATTGCTTGTCCTCAAGTGATGCTCGAGACATCAGGACGATTACCCCCAAATTTCGCATCCACAATGCTACTGCGATCTTTTACGATCTCCTGTTCACTTTTCAATCACAATTTTACTCTTTCCCGATTTCTGACTTTAGCCACACTTTAACTTTAACACATCTTTTGGTCTGTAGCTTTTCACACTCTCACCAAATCTCTCGGGATCAAAGTGTTTACACTAAAAAAAAACAGAGCATGCAGAGTCAACTCTGTAAGAACAAAAATTGTTCTACAACAGATTCCATGATTTTGATGATAACAAAGGATGAAACCAAAATTGGCACCCTAACGAAAAGTTTCTAAGTGTGCAGAGTTCTAAGGAAAGAAGGAAGAGATCTGATGACGTCATCAGATACAGAATCATATCAGATACAAATTATCAGAAGACCAGAAGCATCTGAAGTAGAAACACGTTCAAGAAAGTCTAACTCTGAGCAAAACAGCAAAATATCAGAAGCATCTGAACAAGAAGTACGCTCTAGAAGTTCTGACTCTGAACAACGGTATGTCAAACTCCAGAAGCTCTCAGCGCTATCTGAAGAAACCATCAGAACTCAAAAGAAATCAACATCAGAAGTTAGATAGCAAGATTCCAAGATTCCCAGAAACACGAAGACTCTGATCATGGATTTCCTAATAAAGAAAGAGTAACGTTAACTTCAAATAAAGGCTTGGAAATGGATTTCCTAATACAGAAAGAGACGTTAACTCCAAATTCAAATGAAAAGGAACTATATTTGGAAAGAAGTCATTCGAGGAGAAAAAGTAGTGTTGGCAAGAAGCTATATAAGTTATGGCATTAATTCAAATTATTGGCCATCAATTTCAACGACTACTTCACTCCTATATAAAGGACTGCAAATCAACATTGAGAAGACAAGAAAATACTGAAACATCAACACACATAAAAATGTCTTATTCTCTCAATCTTCACAAAGCTTTTGCTTAGAACGTGAAACACTCTTTTGTTCTTACTGTTGTAATATTTGCTTATCTTAGAAGCACTCTAGATTACATAAGTCTTTATCTTTGTTTTTATTTCCTCAAGTGACTATGCGCAGTCTGTATACTTGAGAGGACTAAGAGATCTTTCTCTTAGACGTGGTTTGTAATCAATCTTTCAAGATTAGTGGATTAAGTCCTTGTTGAAGGCGAAATCACCTTGGCCGGGTGGACTGGAGTAGCTTTGTGTTATAAGCGAACCAGTATAAATTCCTTGTGTGGTTTTTATTTTAAAAAGTGCTTATTTTCCAAAACAATTCAAACCCCCCTTTCTTGTTTTTCTCACCTTCAATTGGTATCAGAGCTCCGGCTCTGTTATTGATTTTCTAATCAAACACTTAACAGTGTAGAGAGATCCAGAACGAGAAAAACTATGGCCCACACAAATGAAAAGGATAGTTACAATGCTAAGCCTCTTGTCTTTGATGGAGAGAAATTCGATTACTGGAAAGATAGAATTGAAAGTTTCTTTCTAGGCTATGATGCTGATCTCTGGGACATTGTCACAGATGGATACAAACCGCCTGTCACAGAGGATGGAGCTGAAGTTCCCAGAAGTAAGATGTCAGATGATCAGAAGCGAGTTTTCAAAAATCATCACAAGGCCAGAACCATACTCCTCAATGCTATATCTTACAACGAGTATGAAAAGATCACCAACAGAGAAACAGCCAAAGACATACTTGACTCTCTAAGGATGACTCATGAAGGAAACTCTCAGGTCAAAGAGACAAAGGCTCTGGCGCTTATCCAGAAATATGAAGCCTTCAAAATGGAAGATGACGAAGCCATAGAGGTAATGTTCTCTAGATTCCAAACTCTTGTTGCAGGTCTCAAAGTTCTAGACAAAGGGTACACAACTGCAGACCACGTCAAAAAGATAGTCAGAAGCTTGCCAAAGAAGTGGAGACCCATGGTCACTGCTCTGAAGCTGTCTAAGGATCTGAACAATATCAGTCTTGAAGAGCTGGTCAGTTCTCTCAGAAGCCATGAGATAGAACTAGAGGAAGATGAACCTCAGAAGAAGAACAAGTCTGTAGCATTAAAGTCCAGATCTGAAAGACACAATCTGACAGAACCAAAGCCTTCCAGGCAGAAACTGAAGATGCTGATGACTCTGAACCAGAAGATTCTGATGATGAAGAAGAATTGTCCCTCCTGACCAGAAGAGTTAAACAACTCTGGAAAAAGAGGAACAACAACTTCAGAAGACCAAGACCCAGAGGGGATCGATCAGAATCAACCTCAAAAGGTAAAACTAACAAAGATATTACTTGTTATGAATGTAAAGAAACAGGTCACTACAGGAATGAATGCCCCAAGCTAAAGAAAGACAATTCTAGAAAAGAAAGCTTCAAGAAAAATACCTTCAGGACAAAGAAAGGATTAATGGCTACCTGGGATGATAGTGAATCTGGCTCATCAGAATCTGACTCTGATGAACATGCAAATGTGGCATTTATGGCTACCACATCCAGAAGCAGCTCAGATGAAGAATCTGAAGAGGTATTTTCTGAACTCTCTCGATCTGATCTAGAATCATGCTTGTCAGAAACTCTTAGCTCATATCAGAAATTAAAATAAAAGTTTAAAAATATAAAAGGCTGTCTTGAAGCAAAATTTGAAGAATGTGGCAAACTTGAGATGACAATTCTAAAACGAGAGGATGAAATCAGATCCTTAACATTACAAAGAAATGCAGCGAATACAAAACGTTTAGAACTGGAAGAAGTGTTATCTCAAACTCCACAGACTTCAAATGCAATAATTTATAAATACGAAGAAGCCTTTCAAGAATTTCTGAAAAATGGGATAGGAAGGAGTGTCATGGCATCCATGATTTATGGAGTTAGTCAGAACAATAAAAAGGGAATTGGGTATGATTCTAAGGAAGATAACATTTCTACTGGTGACCAACTTAAATCTCCGTTTTCATATCACTATACGCACACACAAGAACAAAAATTTGAAAATGCTAGAAAACCCAAAGTTATAAGAAACTCTGGGAAAACTAATCAAAGAGGACCCAAGAGATTCTGGGTACCAAAAGATAAGACTGTTTATGTTGCAGATATCCTATGCAGCAAAGTTCAGACACCAGTCATGGTACCTGGACTCTGGATGCTCGCGACACATGACGGGAAGAAAGTCTATGTTCCAAAGCCTGGAACTTAAAGATGCTGGATTCGTAGGCTTCGGAGGAGATCAGAAAGGAAGGATCAGAGACTCCGGAACTATTGGTAATGGCACTCTTCCCTCTATATCTGATGTTCTTTACGTAGAAGGATTAATGCATAACTTGTTATCCATAAGTCAATTAAGTGATAACGGTTATGACGTGATCTTTAATCAAAAAACATGTAAAGCCATAAATCAAAACAATGGTTCAGTCCTATTCACAGGCAAGAGGAAAAACAACATTTATAAAATCAATCTTTCTGATTTAAAAGAACAAAATGTTAAATGTCTGATGACTGTTCACGAAGAGCAATGGGTGTGGCGTAGACGCTTGGGCCACATTAGCATGAGGAAACTTTCTCAGCTAAATAAACTCGAGTTAGTCAGAGGCCTACCTAAACTAAAGTTTTCTTCAGATGCTCTATGTGAGGCATGTCAGAAAGGAAAATTTTCAAAAACGTCTTTCAAAAAGAAAAATGTTGTTTCTACCTCTAAGCCTCTGGAACTTCTCCACATTGACTTATTTGGTCCTGTGAAAACAGCATCAGTCAATGGAAAGAAGTATGGACTAGTCATTGTTGATGATTATAGCCGCTGGACATGGATGAAATTCCTAAAGCACAAGAGTGAGTCTCACTCTGTATTCACTAGTTTCTGCTCCAAAGTGCAAAAAGAATTTGACTCTAAAATTATTAGAGTCAGAAGTGATCATGGTGGGGAATTTGAAAACAAAGATTTTGAGGAATTATTTGACTCTAATGGAATATCCCATGATTTCTCCTGCCCTAGAACTCCACAACAAAATGGAGTTGTAGAGAGGAAGAATAGGACACTCCAAGAGATGGCCAGAACCATGATCAATGAAACTAATGTGGCAAAGCACTTTTGGGCAGAAGCTGTAAATACAGCGTGTTACATTCAGAATAGAATCTCTATAAGACCTATTCTGGAAAAGACTCCCTATGAACTGTGTAAAGGAAGAAAACCAAACATTTCATATTTTCATCCTTTTGGATGTTCTTGCTTTATCTTAAACACTAAAGAACATCTGAACAAGTTCGATTCCAAAGCACAGAAAGGTATTATGTTAGGATACTCAGAGCGCTCTAAAGGCTACAGAGTATACAACACAGAAACCAAAATTGTGGAAGAATCAATTCATGTCAGATTTGATGATAAGCTTGACCCTGAAAAGTCAAAGCTAGTTGAAAATTTTGCAGATTTAGAAATCACTCTTGCAGGATCTGATAAAACTCCAGAAGCAACTGTCACTCAGAACTCTGAAGAAATTAAATCCCCAGAAATCCCAAAGAAAGTTAAAAGTCGTATCAACGTATCTGAAGATTTGATTCTGGGAAACAAGGACGAACCTGTCAGAACCAGATCTACCTTCAGGACCTCTGAAGATACTCCTCTGGGACTAGTGTCTCTGATTGAGCCTACGTCCTGTGATGAAGCACTTCAAGATAACGACTGGGTTTCAGCCATGCAAGAAGAATTAGATCAATTCACAAAGAATGATGTCTGGGATCTTGTTCCAAAGCCCAGAGGCACTCACGTTATTGGAACCAGATGGGTATTCAGAAACAAGCTGAATGAGAAAGGAGAAGTCGTCAGAAATAAAGCTCGACTGGTAGCTCAAGGTTGTAGTCAACAAGAAGGTATTGACTATAATGAAACCTTTGCTCCAGTCGCAAGGTTAGAATCTATTCGTCTTCTTGTATCTTTTGCTATAAACCACTCTATCAAATTATATCAAATGGATGTCAAGAGTGCATTTCTTAATGGTTATATTTCAGAAGAAGTGTATGTCAACCAACCTCCAGGTTTTGAAAATCCAAATTTTCCAGAACATGTTTTTAAACTTAAAAAATCTTTATATGGACTTAAACAAGCTCCCAGAGCTTGGTATGAACGTTTAAGCAATTTTCTTCTGGAACACAATTTTATCAGAGGGAAAGTTGACTCCACACTCTTCTGTAAGAACCTTAACAATGATCTCATGATATGCCAGATATACGTTGATGATATTATTTTTGGTTCAGTTATCGCCTCTGTTTGTCAAGAATTCTCTAAGTTAATGCAGGCAGAATTTGAAATGAGCTTAATGCAAGAACTAAAGTTCTTTCTGGGAATTCAAATTAACCAAACTTCAGAAGTTACATACGTTCATCAAAGAAAATACATTAAAGATGTTCTAAATAAATTTGATATGGCTGACTGCAATTCTGCAAAAACTCCCATGCATCCGACATGCATTCTTGAAAAGGAAGAAGTAAGCAAAAAGGTTTGTCAGAAGCTATATCGAGGTATGATAGGCTCTCTTCTCTATCTGACTGCTACTCGTCCTGATATTCTCTTTAGTGTCTGTCTCTGTGCCAGATTCCAATCAGATCCTAGAGAATCTCATTTAACAGCAGTTAAGAGAATTCTCAAGTATCTGAAAGGAACTTCTAACCTGGGCCTGATGTATGAGAAAACATCAGAGTATAGACTTTCGGGTTACTGTGATGCAGATTATGCAGGAGATAGATTAGAACGAAAAAGCACATCTGGAAATTGCCAGCTTCTGGGAAACAATCTGATATCCTGGGCCAGCAAGAGACAGTCAACTATTGCTCTATCTACTGCAGAAGCAGAATATATCTCAGCATCACTGTGCACAACTCAGATGCTCTGGATGAAGAATCAGTTAGAAGATCTGCAAATCTTCGAGAGTAACATTCCTATCTTCTGTGATAATACTGTTGCCATTTGTCTAAGTAAGAATCCCATTCTACACTCCAGAGCCAAGCACATTGAAATAAAACATCATTTTATCAGAGACTATGTTCAGAAAGGGATAGTAACATTGAAGTTCATTGATACAGATCATCAATGGGCAGATATATTTACTAAGCCTTTAGCTGAAGATAGATTTCTTTTTATCTTAGAAAATCTGAACATTCAAAATTGCCCTGAATAAATTGTGCCTCTGAAGATGTAAAATGAGACTCTGACATAATCAAACAAGTTTCTGTCTCTGACTCTGATACTTCTACCAAGTTAAGAAGATATCTGAGTTAGAAATCTCCAGGAACCAATCCTTTGGTATTCCTGAAGATCAGATACATCAAAACACGTGGAGCACTTAGCGTCTAACCTTGGAACTTCTAGACAGCTGTCCAGAAGAAATTCAAAGGCCAGACGATTGAGATCTCCTCGAGCAGTGTGCATACTGTTGGGATTAGACATTCATTAATGAGCCTTAATCATTTTTCCCCAAGCGTGCTAACTTGAGTTTTGTGCTAACGCTGAATTGTGTGTCGTTTTGCATGTGTTTTCGTTTAGGGTATTTAAACACTCATCTCACATTTCACACACTTATCACTCTCACTCACTCTCAAACCCTCTCTGAAGCATTTCTACAAACACTTCATCTTCATCTTCTTCTTCATCAACTATGGATGCTCAACAACAACAAGTTTTCAACTTTTCTCAACAAATGGAATCCAACACCACTGCCCAAAGTTCAAGTATTTCCACTCCAACAGTTACAGGCGTTTCCACTACTCCAGTGTACAAGGAACCCCATGTTCTTGATCGTGAACCCCATATAAACCTAGCAACTCCCTTTGAGGGACTGGAAGTTTTGTGTGAATCTCTAGTGGACTTCAACAACATGAAGAGAAATGGAGTAGATCTTACTGAAGAACTCCGTCAACAAGGGTGGGAAAACTACTTCCAAAGGCTTTATGGCCCTGTTTACCCAAATCTCATCAAAGAATTCTGGAGATTTGCTGACGCTGATGACCATTTCATTGTCTCCTACGTATTGGGGGTAAAGATAGTGATTACTGAAAAGTCAATTGCTTCTTTACTGAACATGGAGAAAGATGGAGGAAGAAGGATCTACAACATCAACCCTAGGTCAAGGCGCATTGCTCAGGAAATAAATCCAACCATTTTCAAACTCAACACTGAAGGCAATCCTTCAAAGAACAAAGAACTTCATCAGAACCTCAGAGTATGGCTCAAGATCATTCTGGGAACCATTCATCATCGCCCAGCATCAAACTCCTCTGACTACATCAATACAGATCAGAAGTACATTCTGTATTGCATTCACAAAGGTTTGAAGCTCTGCCTTCCTGCACTACTCTTCAGATATCTCAGAGACTCTGTAAGGGAGACAAGAAACAACATGAAACCCAGAACCTACATTCCTCTGGGAAGGCTTTTGTCTGATGTCTTCATAGAAAATGGGCTTGTAGATCATCTGGAGAAGAACAAACTTATGGAAGATCTGGCGATAGATACTGGAAGGCCTCTGAACGCCAGAAATCTCAAGAGCATGGGAATCTTGAAGAAGATTCAAGTCAGACCCACGCTGGACACCTCCTGGGACGCTTTGAAAGATCAGAGGAAGCTGCCCCATGGTCTTGCAAGGTTCTACAAGAATGAACCCAGAGAAGCTATCCTCTTCTATATGCAGCGTCTGAAGGATGAAGGAGTCGATATCTCTGACTTCAGACTGGACGATTGTCTAGATTCAGAAGAAGACTTCGTCAAGTTCAAAAGAGGTCCCTCTAAAAAGAAGTCTTCAAAGGCAAAAAGAGCAAGGCTAGGAGAAACCTCTGAAATAAGATCTCCAGCGCCTCTGCAAGTAACTACTGGTAAGTCTACTCCCTCTATTCCCTCTGAACATCTTATGGCTTCTTCCAATCCTCTCCCAACACCACCTATATACACATCCTCTGAAACCCCACCTTCTACAACCAGAACCTCACAACCTCTACCCAAATTTAATCTTGCCCATATATCACTACCTCCATCTGAAGCTGAAGAAATGAACCAAACCACTTCCTCTTCATCTTCAGCCCCAGAATCACCTCCATACCTTATCCTCTCCTCTGACCCAGAATACTCTGACCCTAACTCTCCAACCCTAGCCCAAATTCAGGCTCAAAACCTCGCTTCACAACAACCAACACTACCTGAAGTAACTTCACCACCACAACAAACAACAAACACACCCTCTGAAGATCAACCCTCTGACCTCCACACCTCTGATATCACCCCGCCAAACACCTCCGCTGAACCTGAACCTGAACCTGAACCTGAACCTGAAGCTGAACCTGAACCAGAAGCTGAACCTGAACCTGAAGCTGAACCTGAACCTCTAACACTAAACCTCAGCCCTCCAACCTCTCCACCTCATACCTCTGAACCTGACCTTTCTATACCTACCCTTGAGGAAGCCATCATGCTGTTCGCAGGGGCTTCAGTTCAGAAGGTCAAGTCTCTGACCAGTAACTCTGGCATCAGTGATGATCCCGATTCTGTAAGGACACACTGGAACATAGTCATTAGCTGGATGACCTCTGAGGCTTTTAAACTGAAGCACATCTCTGAACAAGTCAGAAACGACTTTATCAGAGATGCTGAGGCAAGACTACAGGAGAGACTTGCAAGAGAAGCTGAAGAAGAAGCCAGAAGGCTGGAGGAAGAAAGAGCAAGGGAAGCTGAAATCCTAAGGGCAAAGGAAGCTGAAGCTAAAGCTCTGGCCGATGCTGTTGCTGCTGCCGAAGCTGACGCACAGGCTGCTGCTGAAGCTGAAGCAAAGGCCGCTGCTGAAGCACATCAGGCTCTGACTCAGGGGGAGTCCTCATCTGTTGTTCCTATGGTTCTCCAGACGCTGGAAGAACAGAAGAAATATCAGCAGGAACTCCGTGCCAGAATGGATAAACAAGATACTGTCAACGACAACATTCAGAACATGCTAGCTCAATTGCTTCAGAGAATGCCTCCGCCTCCCAACCCCTAGGCACTTAGGATTTTGTTTGCCTGTTGTTTTGCTTTCCTTGTTTCTGACGTTTACTTGTTCTTTTTGCCCTTGTCTCTGTTGCCTTTTTATCTGAATACAATGCTTTTCTCTTGAATTTTTGCTATGTCTTTTTGATTCTGACAAAAAGGGGGAGAAGTCATTAATAGCTCTGATGAAAATACTGTCTAAATACCTTAAGCACTCTGCAACATATTTTTCTTAAAAATAAATTTATCTAACACTAGACTTAAGAAATTGCAGAAGGTATCAAGAAACCTCATTGCTTGGAAGCTCTGGTAAGGACTTCTGAACTCCCTAGCCTATCTCAG
This sequence comes from Lathyrus oleraceus, assembly GCF_024323335.1. NCBI lineage: Eukaryota > Viridiplantae > Streptophyta > Magnoliopsida > Fabales > Fabaceae > Lathyrus > Lathyrus oleraceus. The sequence continues at coordinate 129,636,364 of NC_066579.1, forward strand.
GGGGAGCTCTTGTCATCATCAAAAAGGGAGAGATTGTAAGAACAAAAATTGTTCTACAACAGATTCCATGATTTTGATGATAACAAAGGATGAAACCAAAATTGGCACCCTAACGAAAAGTTTCTAAGTGTGCAGGGTTCTAAGGAAAGAAGGAAGAGATCTGATGACGTCATCAGATACAGAATCATATCAGATACAAATTATCAGAAGACCAGAAGCATCTGAAGTAGAAACACGTTCAAGAAAGTCTAACTCTGAGCAAAACAGCAAAATATCAGAAGCATCTGAACAAGAAATACGCTCTAGAAGTTCTGACTCTGAACAACGGTATGTCAAACTCCAGAAGCTCTCAGCGCTATCTGAAGAAACCATCAGAACTCAAAAGAAATCAACATCAGAAGTTAGATAGCAAGATTCCAAGATTCCCAGAAACACGAAGACTCTGATCATGGATTTCCTAATAAAGAAAGAGTAACGTTAACTTCAAATAAAGGCTTGGAAATGGATTTCCTAATACAGAAAGAGACGTTAACTCCAAATTCAAATGAAAAGGAACTATATTTGGAAAGAAGTCATTCGAGGAGAAAAAGTAGTGTTGGCAAGAAGCTATATAAGTTATGGCATTAATTCAAATTATTGGCAATCAATTTCAACGACTACTTCACTCCTATATAAAGGACTGCAAATCAACATTGAGAAGACAAGAAAATACTGAAACATCAACACACATAAAAACGTCTTATTCTCTCAATCTTCACAAAGCTTTTGCTTAGAACGTGAAACACTCTTTTGTTCTTTCTGTTGTAATATTTGCTTATCTTAGAAGCACTCTAGATTACATAAATCTTTATCTTTGTTTTTATTTCCTCAAGTGACTCTGCGCAGTCTGTATACTTGAGAGGACTAAGAGATCTTTCTCTTAGACGTGGTTTGTAATCAATCTTTCAAGATTAGTGGATTAAGTCCTTGTTGAAGGCGAAATCACCTTGGCCGGGTGGACTGGAGTAGCTTTGTGTTATAAGCGAACCAGTATAAATTCCTTGTGTGGTTTTTATTTTAAAAAGTGCTTATTTTCCAAAATAATTCAAACCACCCTTTCTTGTTTTTCTCACCTTCAAACTCTTAGGCTTGAAATACAGATACCCTCATAACAAGAAACACGCAACTAGAAGTGGCAAAATGGATGGATTGGATGGATATGGATTGGAACGTTAATGGATGGATCAAAATAATCCATTAGTTCATTAACAATCCACTAAACGTTTCTTAAAAATATCCAATCCAATTCATCCATTAAAAATAAAATTCATCAAATCCATCCATTATCATATTTTTAGTGGATGGATATCCATCCATTCATTTTTTTTTGAAAAAATTGTTTTTTTAAATATTAATTTTTTTATTTTTAAAAAGTTCTATTTTTTTTACTTTTGGAAAAAGTCCACTTGGTTTTTTGAAAAAATCATTTTTTTTAAGAAAAAAAATTAATTTTTCATATTTTAATGAAAAAAATTCAGTTTTTTTAAAAAGTATTTTTTTTCGGGAAAAAAACATATTTTTGTATTTTCGGAAAAAAGTATTTAAAAATGTTTTTTTTATATTCATAAAAAAAAAGTTTTTCGAAAATAAAATCAAATTTTGATATTTTTCAAAAAACGATTTTTAAATTTTTGTGAAAAATCGGTTTTTTGTATTTAAAAAAAACGATATTTTTTCGAAAAAAAATAATTTTTTTATTTTTTTAAAAAATAATTTTTTAATATTTGAAAAAATTCATTTTTTTAAAAATTAGATTAAAAAATCTATTGGATCATTAAAATGTGTTGGATGGATTGGATCAATCCATGTTTGTAAATGGATGAATTTAATTCAATCCATTAACTTAGTTTTTATGTAGTGGATGGATTGGATGAATTTTTTGGTGGATGGATTGGATGGATTTTGTCTTAATGGATCCAACTGCCACCCCTACACGCAACATACACTATTCGAGGACTTTTTCGGTTGTAGCGGGGCTAAGGTGTAAGATGGGGAGTTAAAACAAAAAAAAAGGAATACTAGGGGTTCAGGCTCAGATTTCGTGTTGTTACCCTCGTAACTGTTGTTCAATAGAATACAAGGGTATTTTTTTGGGACATTGTTCTTGTTGAGATTCATTGGCTCATATATTTTCTTTTATTGCTCTTTTGAGCATGCTCTTTGCCAATCTTAATACTTATCTACAATTCGTCGGTGTCCCCAACATTTTGATGAAACCCCAAACTTAGGCTTTTCCGCAGCTTCGGGGTAAACAACACTTATCTAAGCAGGGTGTGGTAGTGTATGGGCTTATGTCTATATACAGTGGTTAAATAACAAACAAAAGGAAATATGGCTCAAATTTGGTGAACAAAGGGTAATAATGGCGGGTTGGCTGGAAAGGCTCAGGGTTAAAATACAAAAACAATGCCTCAGTGTGTACAGTGTGTTATGAAATTCCAGTATCTCTAATGCAAACCCAGAAAGACAAAGACATACCTGAACCGCTCTCATGATGACAAGTAGCATCAACCTTCGGGGGTTTCTAGAAGAGCAAGTAGAGGGGTGTGTCTTCCTACCAATCGCTCCAAGCTTTATCATTCATCCCGCACAAATGTCCTTTATTTGTAACACATAGAGTACCATACAATTAATTAAAATGAAAATATCAAGAACAAAACAAACAACAGAAACAAACAAAAAACAACAAATAATAACCCCCCCCCCCCCCCCCACACACACACACTTGAACTAAACATTGTCTGTAATGTTCAATCCAAGATAGAGGGGGACTCACACCGGTTCACTGTGGAGGAAGAAATTGCAACATCAGACGTTGCATCATCGCGTGCATCTCGTCCATCAGAGTCCCTTGACGGGCCTGCTCTACACCTTGTCGTGTTTGCTCCGCTCGGAGATCGCCAATTTCTGTTTGCATCCGTGACCATTATAGCACCTGCAGCAAATGTGTCAGCATTGTGCTCGTCCATATCATATTGGACGGAACTTTCATATAGCCAATTGGTCGTGTTTGAAATGCTAATTCGTGCAGGGTCAAGAAGAGCCATAATAAACTAGCCCGAACTCATTAAGGCATAATAATCAGAAACTTGTGAAGTCATACCTTGTTGAACCAATGCGTTTATGTCCAGTTTGCTTTTACCCGCTACCGGTGTCTCATTAAGTGCAGTCGGGTCATATCTGAAATGGTGGGCAATCTGAGTGATGATGCCCCCTATGGAGATTCCCCCTGGGCTGCTCTCCCCATGCGACCCAGATAATCTGCAGCAAATGCTGCAATGCTCACAGCTACCCGATTTGCCATGGCAAACAAAAAGAATAGTTCCCTCTGGGTGGCTACACCTGTACTGTCACCTCTACCAAAAAGTATGAACGCCAGCACCTTCTGGGCATACCTGAAACAGGGATTTTGAATACCCGATGCCTTTGCCCCTTTAGCCACATAGTCGGATCTTCCCGTAATGGCCAACAAGAAAGTCTTAGCATCAAAGTTGTCTGGTACGACTCCGAGGCCATAAAGGGGCAGGCGAAGAATTTCACCCAGCTGCTCCACTGTCAACTCGTGGTCAACATTGAATAACCTGAAAGACAGTGTTCCTCCAAAGTACATCGTTGTACCCGTCCAACCCTTTTAGCTTGAACTCAATTATTCTTAAACTCAAGCATTCCTAGAACATGGAACATCCTATCCAATTCTTCAAACAAACCTAATTGAAATAAAGTATTGGAGCAAAGATACCTTGTCAGAGTGATTTTCCGTTTGACGTGAGATGTGTACCCCCGTTCATGATCTGGGTTGTCAAATATGATATCATGTGAATTTGGATGATAGATTGTCCGTTTCCGTGGACGGGATGATTCCGCATCTGCTTGCTTCCATTTGGAGATTCTTTTCGGCGACACTTTTGTTTCCTAAAACACAATTTATCACAAAAAAAAAATAAGGAAAACGGAAAAAGATTACCGTAGCTTTATAGAGGATGGCGAGTAGAGCAACTTCGTGAAGGGTGCTGGAAAGTTGGACAGAGTATGCCGCTAAAGTTGGGAGCTTTAAGGTAGTTTGGTAATGGAGGAAGGTTAAGAAAATGAGAGGAAGGAAAAGGATGACGTGAAAATGAGAGAGAGAGAGAGAGAGAGAGAGAGAGTGAAAGAAAATCAGATTTTATTGGTAGATTAAGGGTAAAATGTGTTTAAGTGGTGAAAATTTCGGGTGGGGTCCACAAAAACACAAAAAGACGAAATTTGAAAAATATGGTCGTTGGGCCTGATACGGACAGCCGTGTCAGGCCACTGTAATTTGAGGCATCTCCCAGCAGGGCTGACATGGGTCGTGTCAGCTGACACGGGCGGCCGTGTCAGGCTACTATAAAACTTGATTTTTCCTTGCTTGCCTGACACGGGCCGTGTCAGGTGACACAGGCGCCCATGTCAGGGCCCTGTTTTTTCAAAAAAAGTCGACTTTTCCACTGTTTTTGGTTTTATCCCTGTTCTTCTGGTGTCCGACAATGTTACTCAACCCTTCTCTTCTAAACTGCGTGATGTCACAGTGAACCTACGAATAACTGTAAATACACCAAACATGGAAATCGTTAGATAAAAACCGCGTGGGTTGCCTCCCACGAAGCGCTGTGTTTAACGTCGCATGGCTCGACAGTCGTCTCCCTCATCCTTGGAGATTAACATTCTCAATCAGACCACTTTCCTGTCCCTGATGATAATGCTTCAATCGTTGTCCGTTTACCTTGAAGGTATCCCCATTATTTGGATTTTTCAATTTGATAGCTCAATGGGGAAACACTTTGTGCACCACAAACGGACCGAACCACATGGATTTCAACTTTCCTGGAAAAAGCTTTAATCTGGAGTTGAACAAGAGCTTCAACTGTCCCTCGATAAACTCTTTTCTCTGCAGCTTCTAATCGTGTCATTTCTTTGTCTTTTCTTTGTATAGCTTGGCGTTTTCATACGCTTGATTCCGAAATTCCTCTAACTCATGGAGCTTAAGGGTGCGGGACTCACCGGCTTTAGCCAGATCATAATTCAAGAATTTGGATGCCCAAAATGCTTTGTGCTCCAACTCTAGTGGCAAGTGACAAGCTTTACCATAAACCAACTGATACGGGGACGTACCTATGGGCGTTTTGAAGGTTGTTATGTACACCCATAGTACATCTTCTAACTTTAGTGCCCAATCCTTCCTAGATGCACACACAGTCTTTTCCAATATATGCTTAATCTGCTTGTTGGACACTTCGACATGCCCACTCGTTTGAGGGTGATATGGAGTGACGGTCTTGTGTTTAACATTAAACTTCTTAAGAAAGTTCTCCATCATTTTGTTCAAAAAATGAGTGCATTCATCACTGATAAGTGCTCTTGGTGTAACACCCTTCTAAAATACCCCAAATGTTTAATTAAAATAATAAAAATATCAATCAGAGTAATTATGCCCCGAAGGGTGTCACACAACATATTCACACCATGTTCCAAAATATCCTGTCATGCTCATTTATTTAATCAAATAAAACAATTGCATAACTCGCAGCGGAATAAAATCCAATATCAATACAAAACATGCAACACAATACATGTAAGCTTATTCAACAATCATCAATGAAAACAAGTAGAACATCCCGTCCCGATGTTACATCTATCAGAGCATGACCCACTAAGGAACTACTTCTAAACTCCAAGTACTAGCTCCTACTCAATCACTGCTCGTTACCTGAAAAACAGTTGTAAGGGTGAGTTCCTCAATCGATATAATAAGTATTATAAAATATCATGTTATGTTAAGTGATTCAACACACTTCATCACCCTAATCAAACACCCGTTCAGGAACAGCATATCAATTCCAACATCATACTTAATAACAACACAACAATGCCAACACAAACACACGTGTAATATTGGAATACATCCATTCATATTACACGCCATACATATATTATGCAATGAGACTCCATGCATGCGGTACCGACTATTTTGTGAACATATAGTTCAACCTCACCGTCCAAATCCAGGCACGGCTACCAAGCTCACTAGTCCCACTCATTTGAGACATAGTGACTCACTCACTAATTCCTCACCATGGGAATTAGCTACTACCCCAAATGGGCCATGCTATGCACGCTAATCACCTAGCATGCAACATCAATAACAACCAAAATGATTTACTCACTAATTCCTCACCATGGGAATTAGCTACCACCTTAAAGGCCACAATATGCATGCTAATCACCTAGCAATGCAACATCAACAACAATTCAAGAATAGACACATGCTCACACTCTAAGCCATAAAATAGTCTATTCACAATTGCATACATTCACCTCATCATGTATACCATCACATATCATCAACAAAAGCATATCATATCATGCCACATAATCAATCATAGTATTAGCACCCTCTACTAATACATATACTATTCAAAATAACGGGAAATGATCCCTACAACATCATACCTCAGCTAAGTACATCACTCAGCCTAAACAACCAAAAACTGCACAACAACAGTTCAGAAAAACCACAAGTCTGCCCATACGCGTACTGCCTATGCCCATACGCGTACTGCCCAAACCTGACCAAGTCCATACGCGTAATGCTCACTCTCATACGCGTATGCTACGCGTACCACATCTTCATACGCGTACCAACAGAGACAATTTCACGTTCAAAACATCATCTTTTCACTCATACGCGTACTGCCTAGTGCCATACGCGTACCATGCCATCTCATACGCGTATTGCCTAGTGCCATACGCGTATGACCAGAAACCAGAATTTCCAGATCTGCAATGGCTTTCTCTGCTACGAGATCTATCCAATTCAACCTTCCACAGTCCAAATTTACACACAATTCATTCATATCATCTAACACGAATCATACACTTTCGATTTCACAAATTGCTAACCTTTCTACCTCTAATTCCTACGAATTTCTCATCAATCATCACTCAAATTCGTTCATCAATAATTCACAAGTTCATCACATATATCATTCAATCAGAGGCAATTTCAATGGTTTCTCACTACCCATCACATATTATCCCATAATACCCATTAAGCGATGATAAACCCCCCTTACCTTAGTTAATCCGGCAATTCCGTTAGCTTCAAGCTTTTCCTCTTCCCTTGCTCTGTCTCTTTGCCCTTTCTCTCTTTCAGCTGTTTCTCTGTTCCTTTTCACGTGAAAACCCTTTTTCCAAAAATTGGGACTTTTTATTATTCTAACTTATATACTCCAATAATAAAACCCAATAATATTATCCCAATAATAATATTAATAATCCAATAATATTAATCCAATTATTTAATTAAATTAATAATATACTATTAACTCAATTTAAATAATTATTTCATTTTATTGGGGTGTTACAACTCTCCCCCACTAAAAGAGTTTTCGTCCTCGAAAACATACCTCAAGCGAACAACTCAGGATAAGACTCCTTCATCTGACTCTCAAGTTCCCAAGTCACATTGCCACCTGCTGGTCCTCCCCAAGCTACCTTCACCAAGGCAATCTCTTAACCCCGCAACTGCTTCAACTCTCGATCCTCAATCCTCATAGGTGATGTTTCAACAGTCAGGTTATCTCTCACCTGTACATCATCTACTTGGACTACATGCGACGGATCATGAATGTACCTCCTCAACTGAGACACATGAAAAACCTCATGCAAATTCGCAAGTGACGGCGGTAAAGCGATACGATAGGCTACCTCTCCTATCCTCTCCAAAATTTGATAAGGACCAATAAATCGAGGTGTCAACTTCTTCGACTTCAAAGCTCGACCAACACCAGTTATCGGAGTAACACGGAGAAACACATGATCTCCATCTTGAAACTCAAGTGACTTCCTCCTCTTGTCGTGATAACTCTTCTGACGACTCTGAGCAATTCTCATCTTCTCCTGAATCATCTTAATCTTTTCCGTAGTTTGTTGAACAATCTCCGGTCCAACCACAGCACTCTCACCGGACTCATACCAACATAAAGGTGTCTGACATCTCCTACCATACAAAGCTTCAAACGGTGCCATACCAATGCTCGAATGAAAACTATTGTTGTAGGTAAACTCAATCAAAGGTAAATAACTATCCCAAGCACCTCCCTTTTCCAAAACACAAGCTCTCAAAAGATCCTCGAATGACTGAATCGTCCTCTCAGTCTGACCATCAGTCTGCGGATGATATGCAGAACTCAATCTCAGCTTAGTTCCCAAAGCCTTCTGCAAACCTTCCCAGAACTTCGATGTAAATCTAGGATCTCTGTCCGAAACAATACTAGACGGAATACCATGCAAGCTTACAATTTTCTCAATATACAACTCAGCCAATCTCGCTAACGGATAATCCATTCTGATCGGAATGAAATGAGCCGATTTCGTCAACCTGTCAACGATCACCCAAATAGCTTCAAAATTCTTACTTGTCCTCGGTAACCCAGAAACAAAATCCATACTGATACTATCCCACTTCCACTCTGGAATAGCCAACGGTTGCATTAGCCCAGACGGCTTCTGATGCTCAATCTTCGACTTCTGGCAAGTCAAACAGGAATAAACAAAGCTCGCAATTTCCCTTTTCATTCCCGGCCACCAAAATAACTTTTTCAAATCATGATACATCTTCGTAGCTCCAGGATGAATACTCAAGCCACTACGATGTCCTTCCTCCAGAATACTCTTCTTAAGTTCGGTAACATCCGGAATACACACCCGATTACCAAATTTCAAAACACCATTCTCATCAACTCTGAATTCACCACCTTGGCCTTGATTCACTAAAGTCAACTTATCAACCAAAAGCACATCGGACTTCTGACCCTCTCTGATCTCATCCAGTATACCACTTGTTAACTTCAACATTCCCAATTTAACACTATTGTGAGTACTTTCACATATCAAACTCAAATCTCTAAACTGCTCAATTAAATCCAGCTCCTTAACCATTAACATAGACATATGCAATGATTTCCGACTCAATGCATCAGCCACCACGTTTGCTTTACCCGGATGGTAATTCAAACCAAAGTCATAATCCTTCAGAAACTCTAACCATCTCCTCTGTCTCATATTCAGCTATTTCTGATCAAACAAATACTTTAAACTTTTATGATCACTGAAAACCTCAAATCTTGACCCATACAAGTAATGCCTCCATAACTTCAGAACAAATACCACAGCTGCCAACTCTAAATCGTGTGTCGGATAGTTCCTTTCATGAATCCTCAGTTGTCTCGAAGCATAAGCTATAACCTGCTTATTCTGCATCAACACACCTCCCAAACCCAACAATGAAGCATCACAGTAAACTTCAAATGATTCCGACGGACTCGGTAATATCAGAATAGGAGCAGTAGTCAACCTTCTCTTTAACTCTTGGAAACCTTCTTCACATTTTGAGTCCCAAACAAATGCTTGTCCCTTTCTAGTCAACATCGTCAACGGTAACGCCAACTTAGAAAATCCCTCAATGAACTTCCTATAATAACCTGCAAGTCCAAGAAAACTTCGAATCTCAGTAACAGACTTCGGAGCTTCCCACTTAGATACCGCTTCTATCTTAGAAGGATCAACAGCAACACCACCTCTTGAAATCACATGACCAAGAAAACTAACCTCTTCTAACCAAAATTCACACTTTGACAGTTTAGCAAATAACTTCTTTTCTCGTAGAACTCCTAAAACCACTCTCAAATGCTCAACATGCTCTTCTTCAGATTTCGAATACACCAAAATGTCATCAATAAACACCACAACAAACTGGTCTAGGTACGGATGGAAAATCCTATTCATATACTCCATAAATACTCCAGGCGCATTAGTCACACCAAAAGGCATTACAGAATACTCATAATGTCCATACCTTGTTCTGAAAGCAGTCTTCTGAATATCCTCAGTTTTCACACGTATCTGATGATACCCAGATCTCAAATCTATTTTGCTGAACACACTAGCACCAACCAATTGATCCATCAAATCATCAATCCTCGGCAAAGGATACCGATTCTTGATCGTCACTTTATTCAGTTGTCTGTAATCCACACACAACCTCATAGTACCTTCTTTCTTCTTAACCAATAACACTGGTACACCCCACGGTGACACACTCGGACGAATAAATTTCTTATCCAACAGATCTTCCAACTGACTCTTCAATTCAGTTAACTCAACAGCAGACATACGGTACGGAGCCATCGATATCGGTCTAGTACCAGGTACCAAATCAATCGAGAACTCAACTTCACGCTCTGGCGGCAATTCATTCACTTCTTCAGGAAACACATCAGGAAAATCACACACCACTGCTAGATCGCCAATCACCAGTTTATCTTTAGCCTCTAAAGTCGCTAACAGCATAAACAACTCTGCCCCATCTGCTACTTCCTCATTCACCTGCCTTGCTGATAGAAACAAACTCTTTCCTTCTTCAATCTCAGGAAAGATCACAGTCTTATCAAAACAGTTGATAGAAACTCGGTTAAACACCAACCAGTTCATACCCAAGATAACATCAATCTGCACTAATGGAAGACACACAAGGTCCATCCCAAAGTCTCTACCAAAAATACTCAAAGGACAATGCAAACAGACTGAAGTAGTAGTCACTGAACCCTTCGCAGGAGTATCAATTACCATACTTCCATGCATCTCAGATATCTCTAACTTAAGTTTCACAGCACAATCCAAAGATATAAAGGAATGAGTAGCACCGGTGTCAATAATAGCTACAAGAGGAAAGCCATTAATATAACACGTACCTCGGATCAGACGATCATCTGCAGAAGTCTTAGAACCCGATAAAGCAAAGACCTTGCCTCCCGACTGATTCTCTCTCTTCGGCTTAGGACACTGTGGGCTGATATGACCCACCTCTCCACAGTTGAAACAAGTCACAGTCTTCAACCGGCAATCTGCAGCCAAATGACCACCTTTTCCACATTTGAAACACTTTTTCTCATTACTGGTACACTCATGGATACGATGTCCAGCCTGACCACATCTGTAACACTTAGCAGGGGCACTAGAGTCTCCCCCACTAGGCCTCTTCATCCCACTCTGCCTCTGGAAACCTTTGCCAGCTGCATACGGTTTTCCATGATCATTCTGGTTCTTGCCTTTCCTATCAACCCTTTGCTGATAGCTCTCTGCTCTGGCTTTGGAATCCTGTTCAAAAATCCTGCAACAGTCAACCAAGTCAGAAAACACTCTGATCCGCTGATATCCAATAGCCTGTTTGATCTCGGGACGCAGCCCGTTCTCAAACTTCACACACTTTGAAAATTCTCCAGCAGCCTCATTATAGGGAGTATAATACTTTGACAGCTCTGTGAACTTAGCAGCATACTCAGTAACAGACTTGTTACCCTGCTTCAATTCCAAGAACTCTATCTCTTTCTTTCCTCTAACATCCTCTGGAAAATACTTCCTCAGGAATCTCTCTCTGAACACAGCCCAAGTGATCTCAGCATTCCCAGCAGTTTCCAATTCAGTGCGGGTAGCAACCCACCAATCATCAGCTTCCTCTGACAGCATATGCGTACCGAACCTGACCTTCTGGTTATCGGCACACTCAGTCACTCGGAAGATTCTCTCGATCTCCTTCAACCACTTCTGAGCACCATCTGGATCGTATGCTCCCTTGAACATTGGAGGATTGTTCTTCTGGAACTCACTCAGTTGACGAGCAGCTCCCATTCCCACAACATTCGGATTCCCTCCAAGTACTCCAGCTAGCATACCCAGAGCCTCAGCAATCGCAGCATCATCTCTACCTCTTCCAGCCATCTAAATTCTGAAACCCAACAAGCTAAAACAATAAGTACTGATAGGGTTACACAACACCTATCCCGTACAGGGGAAACAAAATAATTATGACTCGACTCGACCGACTATGCTCTGATACCACTAATGTAACACCCTTCTAAAATACCCCAAATGTTTAATTAAAATAATAAAAATATCAATCAGAGTAATTATGCCCCGAAGGGTGTCACACAACATATTCACACCATGTTCCAAAATATCCTGTCATGCTCATTTATTTAATCAAATAAAACAATTGCATAATTCGCAGCGGAATAAAATCCAATATCAATACAAAACATGCAACACAATACATGTAAGCTTATTCAACAATCATCAATGAAAACAAGTAGAACATCCCGTCCCGATGTTACATCTATCAGAGCATGACCCACTAAGGAACTACTTCTAAACTCCAAGTACTAGCTCCTACTCAATCACTGCTCGTTACCTGAAAAACAGTTGTAAGGGTGAGTTCCTCAATCGATATAATAAGTATTATAAAATATCATGTTATGTTAAGTGATTCAACACACTTCATCACCCTAATCAAAACACCCGTTCAGGAACAGCATATCAATTCCAACATCATACTTAATAACAACACAACAATGCCAACACAAACACACGTGTAATATTGGAATACATCCATTCATATTACACGCCATACATATATTATGCAATGAGACTCCATGCATGCGGTACCGACTATTTTGTGAACATATAGTTCAACCTCACCGTCCAAATCCAGGCACGGCTACCAAGCTCACTAGTCCCACTCATTTGAGACATAGTGACTCACTCACTAATTCCTCACCATGGGAATTAGCTACTACCCCAAATGGGCCATGCTATGCACGCTAATCACCTAGCATGCAACATCAATAACAACCAAAATGATTTACTCACTAATTCCTCACCATGGGAATTAGCTACCACCTTAAAGGCCACAATATGCATGCTAATCACCTAGCAATGCAACATCAACAACAATTCAAGAATAGACACATGCTCACACTCTAAGCCATAAAATAGTCTATTCACAATTGCATACATTCACCTCATCATGTATACCATCACATATCATCAACAAAAGCATATCATATCATGCCACATAATCAATCATAGTATTAGCACCCTCTACTAATACATATACTATTCAAAATAACGGGAAATGATCCCTACAACATCATACCTCAGCTAAGTACATCACTCAGCCTAAACAACCAAAAACTGCACAACAACAGTTCAGAAAAACCACAAGTCTGCCCATACGCGTACTGCCTATGCCCATACGCGTACTGCCCAAACCTGACCAAGTCCATACGCGTAATGCTCACTCTCATACGCGTATGCTACGCGTACCACATCTTCATACGCGTACCAACAGAGACAATTTCACGTTCAAAACATCATCTTTTCACTCATACGCGTACTGCCTAGTGCCATACGCGTACCATGCCATCTCATACGCGTATTGCCTAGTGCCATACGCGTATGACCAGAAACCAGAATTTCCAGATCTGCAATGGCTTTCTCTGCTACGAGATCTATCCAATTCAACCTTCCACAGTCCAAATTTACACACAATTCATTCATATCATCTAACACGAATCATACACTTTCGATTTCACAAATTGCTAACCTTTCTACCTCTAATTCCTACGAATTTCTCATCAATCATCACTCAAATTCGTTCATCAATAATTCACAAGTTCATCACATATATCATTCAATCAGAGGCAATTTCAATGGTTTCTCACTACCCATCACATATTATCCCATAATACCCATTAAGCGATGATAAACCCCCCTTACCTTAGTTAATCCGGCAATTCCGTTAGCTTCAAGCTTTTCCTCTTCCCTTGCTCTGTCTCTTTGCCCTTCTCTCTTTCAGCCGTTTCTCTGTTCCTTTTCACGTGAAAACCCTTTTTCCAAAAATTGGGACTTTTTATTATTCTAACTTATATACTCCAATAATAAAACCCAATAATATTATCCCAATAATAATATTAATAATCCAATAATATTAATCCAATTATTTAATTAAATTAATAATATACTATTAACTCAATTTAAATAATTATTTCATTTTATTGGGGTGTTACAACTCTCCCCCACTAAAAGAGTTTTCGTCCTCGAAAACATACCTCAAGCGAACAACTCAGGATAAGACTCCTTCATCTGACTCTCAAGTTCCCAAGTCACATTGCCACCTGCTGGTCCTCCCCAAGCTACCTTCACCAAGGCAATCTCTTAACCCCGCAACTGCTTCAACTCTCGATCCTCAATCCTCATAGGTGATGTTTCAACAGTCAGGTTATCTCTCACCTGTACATCATCTACTTGGACTACATGCGACGGATCATGAATGTACCTCCTCAACTGAGACACATGAAAAACCTCATGCAAATTCGCAAGTGACGGCGGTAAAGCGATACGATAGGCTACCTCTCCTATCCTCTCCAAAATTTGATAAGGACCAATAAATCGAGGTGTCAACTTCTTCGACTTCAAAGCTCGACCAACACCAGTTATCGGAGTAACACGGAGAAACACATGATCTCCATCTTGAAACTCAAGTGACTTCCTCCTCTTGTCGTGATAACTCTTCTGACGACTCTGAGCAATTCTCATCTTCTCCTGAATCATCTTAATCTTTTCCGTAGTTTGTTGAACAATCTCCGGTCCAACCACAGCACTCTCACCGGACTCATACCAACATAAAGGTGTCTGACATCTCCTACCATACAAAGCTTCAAACGGTGCCATACCAATGCTCGAATGAAAACTATTGTTGTAGGTAAACTCAATCAAAGGTAAATAACTATCCCAAGCACCTCCCTTTTCCAAAACACAAGCTCTCAAAAGATCCTCGAATGACTGAATCGTCCTCTCAGTCTGACCATCAGTCTGCGGATGATATGCAGAACTCAATCTCAGCTTAGTTCCCAAAGCCTTCTGCAAACCTTCCCAGAACTTCGATGTAAATCTAGGATCTCTGTCCGAAACAATACTAGACGGAATACCATGCAAGCTTACAATTTTCTCAATATACAACTCAGCCAATCTCGCTAACGGATAATCCATTCTGATCGGAATGAAATGAGCCGATTTCGTCAACCTGTCAACGATCACCCAAATAGCTTCAAAATTCTTACTTGTCCTCGGTAACCCAGAAACAAAATCCATACTGATACTATCCCACTTCCACTCTGGAATAGCCAACGGTTGCATTAGCCCAGACGGCTTCTGATGCTCAATCTTCGACTTCTGGCAAGTCAAACAGGAATAAACAAAGCTCGCAATTTCCCTTTTCATTCCCGGCCACCAAAATAACTTTTTCAAATCATGATACATCTTCGTAGCTCCAGGATGAATACTCAAGCCACTACGATGTCCTTCCTCCAGAATACTCTTCTTAAGTTCGGTAACATCCGGAATACACACCCGATTACCAAATTTCAAAACACCATTCTCATTAACTCTGAATTCACCACCTTGGCCTTGATTCACTAAAGTCAACTTATCAACCAAAAGCACATCGGACTTCTGACCCTCTCTGATCTCATCCAGTATACCACTTGTTAACTTCAACATTCCCAATTTAACACTATTGTGAGTACTTTCACATATCAAACTCAAATCTCTAAACTGCTCAATTAAATCCAGCTCCTTAACCATTAACATAGACATATGCAATGATTTCCGACTCAATGCATCAGCCACCACGTTTGCTTTACCCGGATGGTAATTCAAACCAAAGTCATAATCCTTCAGAAACTCTAACCATCTCCTCTGTCTCATATTCAGCTATTTCTGATCAAACAAATACTTTAAACTTTTATGATCACTGAAAACCTCAAATCTTGACCCATACAAGTAATGCCTCCATAACTTCAGAACAAATACCACAGCTGCCAACTCTAAATCGTGTGTCGGATAGTTCCTTTCATGAATCCTCAGTTGTCTCGAAGCATAAGCTATAACCTGCTTATTCTGCATCAACACACCTCCCAAACCCAACAATGAAGCATCACAGTAAACTTCAAATGATTCCGACGGACTCGGTAATATCAGAATAGGAGCAGTAGTCAACCTTCTCTTTAACTCTTGGAAACCTTCTTCACATTTTGAGTCCCAAACAAATGCTTGTCCCTTTCTAGTCAACATCGTCAACGGTAACGCCAACTTAGAAAATCCCTCAATGAACTTCCTATAATAACCTGCAAGTCCAAGAAAACTTCGAATCTCAGTAACAGACTTCGGAGCTTCCCACTTAGATACCGCTTCTATCTTAGAAGGATCAACAGCAACACCACCTCTTGAAATCACATGACCAAGAAAACTAACCTCTTCTAACCAAAATTCACACTTTGACAGTTTAGCAAATAACTTCTTTTCTCGTAGAACTCCTAAAACCACTCTCAAATGCTCAACATGCTCTTCTTCAGATTTCGAATACACCAAAATGTCATCAATAAACACCACAACAAACTGGTCTAGGTACGGATGGAAAATCCTATTCATATACTCCATAAATACTCCAGGCGCATTAGTCACACCAAAAGGCATTACAGAATACTCATAATGTCCATACCTTGTTCTGAAAGCAGTCTTCTGAATATCCTCAGTTTTCACACGTATCTGATGATACCCAGATCTCAAATCTATTTTGCTGAACACACTAGCACCAACCAATTGATCCATCAAATCATCAATCCTCGGCAAAGGATACCGATTCTTGATCGTCACTTTATTCAGTTGTCTGTAATCCACACACAACCTCATAGTACCTTCTTTCTTCTTAACCAATAACACTGGTACACCCCACGGTGACACACTCGGACGAATAAATTTCTTATCCAACAGATCTTCCAACTGACTCTTCAATTCAGTTAACTCAACAGCAGACATACGGTACGGAGCCATCGATATCGGTCTAGTACCAGGTACCAAATCAATCGAGAACTCAACTTCACGCTCTGGCGGCAATTCATTCACTTCTTCAGGAAACACATCAGGAAAATCACACACCACTGCTAGATCGCCAATCACCAGTTTATCTTTAGCCTCTAAAGTCGCTAACAGCATAAACAACTCTGCCCCATCTGCTACTTCCTCATTCACCTGCCTTGCTGATAGAAACAAACTCTTTCCTTCTTCAATCTCAGGAAAGATCACAGTCTTATCAAAACAGTTGATAGAAACTCGGTTAAACACCAACCAGTTCATACCCAAGATAACATCAATCTGCACTAATGGAAGACACACAAGGTCCATCCCAAAGTCTCTACCAAAAATACTCAAAGGACAATGCAAACAGACTGAAGTAGTAGTCACTGAACCCTTCGCAGGAGTATCAATTACCATACTTCCATGCATCTCAGATATCTCTAACTTAAGTTTCACAGCACAATCCAAAGATATAAAGGAATGAGTAGCACCGGTGTCAATAATAGCTACAAGAGGAAAGCCATTAATATAACACGTACCTCGGATCAGACGATCATCTGCAGAAGTCTCAGAACCCGATAAAGCAAAGACCTTGCCTCCCGACTGATTCTCTCTCTTCGGCTTAGGACACTGTGGGCTGATATGACCCACCTCTCCACAGTTGAAACAAGTCACAGTCTTCAACCGGCAATCTGCAGCCAAATGACCACCTTTTCCACATTTGAAACACTTTTTCTCATTACTGGTACACTCATGGATACGATGTCCAGCCTGACCACATCTGTAACACTTAGCAGGGGCACTAGAGTCTCCCCCACTAGGCCTCTTCATCCCACTCTGCCTCTGGAAACCTTTGCCAGCTGCATACGGTTTTCCACGATCATTCTGGTTCTTGCCTTTCCTATCAACCCTTTGCTGATAGCTCTCTGCTCTGGCTTTGGAATCCTGTTCAAAAATCCTGCAACAGTCAACCAAGTCAGAAAACACTCTGATCCGCTGATATCCAATAGCCTGTTTGATCTCGGGACGCAGCCCGTTCTCAAACTTCACACACTTTGAAAATTCTCCAGCAGCCTCATTATAGGGAGTATAATACTTTGACAGCTCTGTGAACTTAGCAGCATACTCAGTAACAGACTTGTTACCCTGCTTCAATTCCAAGAACTCTATCTCTTTCTTTCCTCTAACATCCTCTGGAAAATACTTCCTCAGGAATCTCTCTCTGAACACAGCCCAAGTGATCTCAGCATTCCCAGCAGTTTCCAATTCAGTGCGGGTAGCAACCCACCAATCATCAGCTTCCTCTGACAGCATATGCGTACCGAACCTGACCTTCTGGTTATCGGCACACTCAGTCACTCGGAAGATTCTCTCGATCTCCTTCAACCACTTCTGAGCACCATCTGGATCGTATGCTCCCTTGAACATTGGAGGATTGTTCTTCTGGAACTCACTCAGTTGACGAGCAGCTCCCATTCCCACAACATTCGGATTCCCTCCAAGTACTCCAGCTAGCATACCCAGAGCCTCAGCAATCGCAGCATCATCTCTACCTCTTCCAGCCATCTAAATTCTGAAACCCAACAAGCTAAAACAATAAGTACTGATAGGGTTACACAACACCTATCCCGTACAGGGGAAACAAAATAATTATGACTCGACTCGACCGACTATGCTCTGATACCACTAATGTAACACCCTTCTAAAATACCCCAAATGTTTAATTAAAATAATAAAAATATCAATCAGAGTAATTATGCCCCGAAGGGTGTCACACAACATATTCACACCATGTTCCAAAATATCCTGTCATGCTCATTTATTTAATCAAATAAAACAATTGCATAATTCGCAGCGGAATAAAATCCAATATCAATACAAAACATGCAACACAATACATGTAAGCTTATTCAACAATCATCAATGAAAACAAGTAGAACATCCCGTCCCGATGTTACATCTATCAGAGCATGACCCACTAAGGAACTACTTCTAAACTCCAAGTACTAGCTCCTACTCAATCACTGCTCGTTACCTGAAAAACAGTTGTAAGGGTGAGTTCCTCAATCGATATAATAAGTATTATAAAATATCATGTTATGTTAAGTGATTCAACACACTTCATCACCCTAATCAAAACACCCGTTCAGGAACAGCATATCAATTCCAACATCATACTTAATAACAACACAACAATGCCAACACAAACACACGTGTAATATTGGAATACATCCATTCATATTACACGCCATACATATATTATGCAATGAGACTCCATGCATGCGGTACCGACTATTTTGTGAACATATAGTTCAACCTCACCGTCCAAATCCAGGCACGGCTACCAAGCTCACTAGTCTCACTCATTTGAGACATAGTGACTCACTCACTAATTCCTCACCATGGGAATTAGCTACCACCCCAAATGGGCCATGCTATGCACGCTAATCACCTAGCATGCAACATCAACAACAACAACCAAAATGATTTACTCACTAATTCCTCACCATGGGAATTAGCTACCACCTTAAAGGCCACAATATGCATGCTAATCACCTAGCAATGCAACATCAACAACAATTCAAGAATAGACACATGCTCACACTCTAAGCCATAAAATAGTCTATTCACAATTGCATACATTCACCTCATCATGTATACCATCACATATCATCAACAAAAGCATATCATATCATGCCACATAATCAATCATAGTATTAGCACCCTCTACTAATACCTATACTATTCAAAATAACGGGAAATGATCCCTACAACATCATACCTCAGCTAAGTACATCACTCAGCCTAAACAACCAAAAACTGCACAACAACAGTTCAGAAAAACCACAAGTCTGCCCATACGCGTACTGCCTATGCCCATACGCGTACTGCCCAAACCTGACCAAGTCCATACGCGTAATGCCCACTCTCATACGCGTATGCTACGCGTACCACATCTTCATACGCGTACCAACAGAGACAATTTCACGTTCAAAACATCATCTTTTCACTCATACGCGTACTGCCTAGTGCCATACGCGTACCATGCCATCTCATACGCGTATTGCCTAGTGCCATACGCGTATGACCAGAAACCAGAATTTCCAGATCTGCAATGGCTTTCTCTGCTACGAGATCTATCCAATTCAACCTTCCACAGTCCAAATTTACACACAATTCATTCATATCATCTAACACGAATCATACACTTTCGATTTCACAAATTGCTAACCTTTCTACCTCTAATTCCTACGAATTTCTCATCAATCATCACTCAAATTCGTTCATCAATAATTCACAAGTTCATCACATATATCATTCAATCAGAGGCAATTTCAATGGTTTCTCACTACCCATCACATATTATCCCATAATACCCATTAAGCGATGATAAACCCCCCTTACCTTAGTTAATCCGGCAATTCCGTTAGCTTCAAGCTTTTCCTCTTCCCTTGCTCTGTCTCTTTGCCCTTTCTCTCTTTCAGCCGTTTCTCTGTTCCTTTTCACGTGAAAACCCTTTTTCCAAAAATTGGGACTTTTTATTATTCTAACTTATATACTCCAATAATAAAACCCAATAATATTATCCCAATAATAATATTAATAATCCAATAATATTAATCCAATTATTTAATTAAATTAATAATATACTATTAACTCAATTTAAATAATTATTTCATTTTATTGGGGTGTTACACTTGGCACCCCCAATCTCGAAAAGATATTGTTCTTCAGAAATGTCACCACCACTTTAGCGTCATTGGTGGGTAATGCCACAACCTCCTCCCACTTGGATACATAGTCAACTGCTACCAAGATGTAATTTTTCCCACAGGATGGTGGAAATGGTCCCATGAAGTATATTCCCCAGACATCAAAAAAGTCAACCTCCAACATAGCATTTTGCGGCATTTGATTTCTCTTTGAAATGTTCCCCGTTCTTTGACATTTGTCGCATTCTTTGACGATGTCCTGAGCATCTTTGAATAAAGAGGGCCAATATATACCTGATTGAAGAACTTTGGCTGTTGTTCGGTCTCCGCTGAAATGTCCTCCATAGTCCGAATCATGACAAGCTCTAAGTACATCCATTTGCTCCTCCTCCGGAACACATCTTATGACGAGCCCATCCACTCCTCTCTTTGTATAGGAATGGGTCATCCCACAAGTAAAACCTGCAATCATGAACAAACCTTTTCTTTTTGTTAGAATCAAAATTGTTGGGGATTACACCCCCCCACCAAATAATTCGCATAGTCTGCAAACCACGAGATACCGATAATAACGAGGATGTGTTCATCAGCGAACTCATCCTTTATCGGTCTCTTTTCTTCTATTTCTTCAATAGGTGACATGCGAGATAGATGATCTGCCACTGTGTTTTCACACCCTCTTTTGTCTCGGATCTCGACATCAAATTCTTGGAGGAGTAAGATCCACCTGAGGAGTCTTGGCTTAGAGTCTTGCTTAGCAAACATATATTTCAAAGCGGCATGATCGGTATACACTATAACCTTTGATCCCAACAAATATTGCCTGAACTTGTCAAAAGCGTAAACCATGGCCAACAACTCTTTTTTTCGTGGTTGCGTAGTTCATCTGTGTCGGGTTCAACACATGACTAGCATAGTAAATGACACGTAATAACTTCTCTCTTCGCTGTCCTAAGACTTCTCCTACAACAATATCACTAGCATCACACATGATCTCAAATGGTAGAGACCAATCGGGGACTGTAAGACCCCAATTTTGTCCCTAAGATTCCTCATGGCATCATATCATTGCATTGCATAGCCTCAAGGATCTTTGAGCATCTTAGCTTCCTTTCCCTTTGGGTAGGATCTCCTTGTGAGTGGTTGAGATCACCAGGCATGCTTGCATTGTATATCATTGCTTTTCTTGTTTTAATCACTAACCAAAAGCACAAAAATAGGTCACTAACATTTGTTTTGTAGCTGGAGCAAGCATCAGGTCAAGGCTTTCAAGGAATTTCTTTGGGCAAGAGATGATGGTATTTTCTTGAGATGAGGACCACATGATTATCATATTGAGCTTATATGAGCTAGGTTTCATTTTGAAGCAAGTTCCCCAAGTGGCAAAGGCTCAAGTTCATCAGTCATGTCAAGATCATCTGAGGGCCAACATAATCAAATGTGCAGTCTACTGAGGGCTTTGAGGTGGGGGAAATGATTTGAAACACCTCAATCATGTTCAAACAAGGCCTATTCATCATGTCAAACATCTATCTTGAAGATTTTGAAGTCATGGCAAAATTTTCCAAAAATGGAAAGTGACATGTAATTTCAAGTTTCCAAAAATGGCAAGTTTTTGGTCCACATTCAACTTGACTTTCCAACATCAAAGAAGCTTCAAATGAACTTTTGGTGAACATGAAAGTTAAAGATCTTTCTCTCCTCTTTTCAAAAAGTCCTATATTATGATCATCTGATAATTGGTTAAGAAGTTATGGCCAAATGATCACAAAGTATGCATGGAAGTTCAACATGGCATAACTTTTGATCCAAAACTCCAAATTGGTCCACTCTTTTTGCAAAATGCTCCTTGTGACCAATGCTTTCCAAATCAACCTTTGCCTTGCATGAAAGAAGATCACATGACCACTTGTTCACACATATGTATTTTGGAGGGAAATTCAATAATTTGAAATTGGATGATCATACAAGCCAAATACCACTTCCATCATGATTGTTGAATGATTTTAAGTGGATTTGCACCTTGCATGGGCACTGTTCACGTGTGGGAAGGCCATGCTAAGCACACTTGCCAAATTTGCAAAACACCTCATATCTCTCTAATCCTAATTAACCAATGCTTAATTATAATTTCAGTGTGATTAACAGGTTGTATATAAGCTAAATCATAACTGTTTTTAAAAAAAAAAACAATTTCAGATCTCAAAATTCACATTCCCTCCATTTTTTCTCTCTCTTTGAATCTCTCAATTCTCCACACAAACACCAAGTTTCTTTGTAGATTTATGATCCTGGTATAGTTTGGAGCAAGAATCAACCATTACTTTTGTCAATTCAGTCCAGATTCGTGCATGCCAAGAGCTTGAACATAGTAATGGAACTTGAAAATTGAGCTGGATCTAGGTGTTTCCAACTGGTAATTCTTGTATCAAGCTTCAAGTCAAGGTTAGAGGAGAAGATCTGGAAAGTTTGAGAGCTGTAGCGCATGAATCCAATCACTGCAAGTTCAAGTAAGTGAAAATTCGAACCGCTCGTTTTGCCATTTTCTTGCCATAAACATGTAGAGCTTGCCTTGCTGAACATGCTGATAGTTTTAGATCTTGATTTGGCTGAGAAATGAACACGTATGGTTGATGAAAATGTTTCTGCTCGATCCGTTCAATCCATGAGGTTTTAGGCTAAATGATCATGATATTCGGATTCTACGTTGCAAGAGCTTTCCAACGGTATACGATTTGTAAGTTTCTGGAAAAAAAATTGATGAGCTCCGCCGCAGACGGCCGGAGAAGACGGTTGCTCCGCCGTCTGCAAATCACTTAGGGTTTGGCCTGTATAATTGAAACGCTGCGTTTCATTGAGCGTGATGGACCTAGCGCGCTTGAGTTCGATTCTCCGCTTGTGCATTTTTATGAATTTCAATTGAATTCTCGCTTTGAGCCTTGGAGCGCGTGTTCGATCCTTGGCATGCATGTTTTCAGAATTTTGTTTGATTTTCCTCATTTACATGAAGCTGTGCGTTTTGAGCTTTGAATCTGGTTCGTTTGATCATCATTGCACGCCTCATCATGTGGTTCACATTAATTCTGATTTGTTTTCAAATTATATTTTCCCTCCATTTCATTCTAACATTTCCATATATTTTACCTATCTTTGAAAAATCATAAAAAATAGTAGAAATGTCCAAATTGATCCCAATTTTTTTCACATTCTTGTTTTGATCTCTAGTTTTTTATAGGATGTATTTCATGATTTGTTGATTGCTGGATTTTTAATGTGTGATTTTTGATTGAACCTTATGCCAAATTGACATGTTACATTCAATGCTTTGTGAAGTTCTCATGGTTAATCCAATTGATCTGAAATTTGGCATGCTTGATCTTCACATGTGATATGATTTTTGAGCTTTGGTTTGAGATTTTTATCATATGCCATCACTGTTTTGGACACATGAAGATATGTTGTGACAATTTGTGTCACATTTTTGGTATTCAATTTGTGCATTTTTGTTTACCTATCATTTGAGCTCTTCTGGATCTGATTTTTTACATGAGGTCTATTGATAACATGTTGAGTTCACATAAACAATTTCATGATCATTGGATGCTTTTCTGTTTTGATTTGGATTTTCTAATTTGGATGTCCAACTTTGTGCACATTGTTTGCCTTTGCATGACATGAACTGGTTGATACCTTTGCTTCATGAATTGATCTTGGTCCTTTTGAGGACATTTTCTTGATTGTTTGAACTTGCTTTGTGCAAAAGATTGACTTCTGTTTTGATCATTTGATTTGGTTTTGAACCTAGTCTTTGTACTAGTGTTTTGTACATAAACTAATTGTGCTTTGTGTTTCAGGTTTGGACATTTAGCTTTGATGATTGGTTTGGTCTCACTTTGTGAGATACAAATGATTTGAATTCTAACACATTGCTGTTTTGTAGGATTCTAAATGATAGGCTTGAGCTCATTGCTTCATTTGATTGCTTGATCATTGCTCACTGACTTGTGTAACAGTTAGACTGTTTGTCTGTTTGTTTTTCTGAACACCATATTAACTGTTTAAGCTTTTGTACAGGTACATTAGTTGCTAGCTTTTAGCTCTTGCTTGAGCTTTGGATTATGGTTGATACACCACTTAGGTAGCTACTCTCTTTCTCCATGTAGTCTGGAAGCCCTGTCACCTTTTTGACAGGCATTTTGGCTGAAGTCCTCCTTAAGAGGCTCTGTTTGTGATTGTTTACATTTATGCCAAAGACCTCTAAATGAGGCATGTTACTTGATAAGTCCTCCTAAGTGAAGAGGAAATTAACAGATAGAAGGGATTAGAAATCAATCCCCTGTTATTCAGCGAGTCGTTCATTATGCTCGCACTACGTGCTGATGCTCTTGAACAAGTACCCAAGATCTTGTTTAGAGTATGTCAAGTGGAATAGGATCCCACATTCTGGATCCCCACACTTTCTTTATCATGAGCTCACCCAGGCCAGGGTTAAGAGCATGAGGTCTCATCCTCATTTCCATATTTGATCAGCTTCACCCTAACTCTCAATGTTAGTGGTTAAGAGCTCACAGATCACCTGAATACAGTTTGGCTTGTTTGTCGAGGTTGATATGACCCCTCTTGACTAAAGCCCACCTATTTGTCTGAGCCTCTTGTTTGTATATAGAGTGTGATGCATTGTTTGCTTGATTGCTTTGCATGTGTTTGCTTTTGCTCATTTGTTTGTTTTAAGGAGTTAGATATAAGTCCATCTATTGGCATTCTGTTTCCTGTTTGTTTTTTAGGAGTCGGATCTAAGTCCATATATTGGCATTCTGTTTCCGTTTTGTTGCTTGGAGTCGGATCTAAGTCCATTTATTGGAATTTTGTTTCCGTTTTGTTGCTTGGAGTCGGATGTAAGTCCATATATTGGCATTCTGTTTCCTGTTTTTGTTTTTCGGAGTTGGATGTAAGTCCATTGATTGGCATTCTGTTTCCAGTTTTTGTTGTTCTCTTATGAGACTTGCTTATTGCTTATACCTTGTGTTGCCTTATTCCAAAGGAACTTACTTGGATCATCTCTATGATCTCGAGAAAGGAATTCCTATTTGTGGTTTATCCCTCACCTCTTGCACCCTTATCCTTTTTCATCCTTAACCCAAACCAAAAACTTTTGTGCAAACATTTTCACTTGTTTTCAACATTAGAAACCTAAGCCTTAGGCTTTTGATTTTCAAACTTTCTTTTCATAACACTCCTTTTGAATTGAATCTTTAAGTCAACTTTGACCATTTTTGTACATACTTCTAATTGGTTAATTCCACTCATTCAAATTGCTTTTTGTGGTCTATGTCCACTTCTTAATCAAACTTTTCATAACCTTTAGCTATTAGGTTTGAGTTATCTTTGTGGTAGATGTAATACTCACCTATGTCCTTAGTGATTGGACAATAAGTCTTCCATGCTTATTATAGGGCATAATCCCTCACTAGCATGTCGAAGCTATCCTCACATGGTGGACTTGTGGTTTTTCAGGTCGAGTTTTCTCCCTTTGATAACAAAAGACCTTAGGGATTTTGGACCAATCAATCCACTCATTTGTTTTGAAATTTTTTACCCGAACTACGGGGTTTTGATCCTTATCTTTCATGAGAGGGTACATAGGCAATGAGTTCATCCATCCAAACACAAAAATGTAAATAAATTTGTATATTCTTTTCTCATCTCTTCAATCATGTTTGCACAAAATAAATTTCATAAACAATAACCTTTGCAACAAGTTGTGAAAAGGGCTCCCTAGGAGTACCTAGGATGTTGTGGGTGCCTAACACCTTCCCATGACATAACCAACCCCCTTACCCAGATCTCTGACCCTCTTTTACTAGTTTTATTTGTAAAACTTTATAGGTTTTTATTCGCTTTCTAACCATTCCTTTGGATAAATAGAAGTGTGGTGGCGACTCGACTTTGTATGATTTACCTTGGATTTAGTTAATATTTCCAATGGTAACGAATACACCGGTATAGGGACAATAACAATAGGTGCTGAAATCAGTTTTCTTTTCAATGTCTCAAAGGCCATGGTGCATTCTTTGTTGAACAGAAACGCCTTATCTTTAACCAACAGAGTGGTTAGCGGTTTAGCAATTTTCGAGAAATCTCTTATGAACCTGCGGTAAAAACCTACGTGTCCTAAGAAACTCCTGATACCCTTCTCATTCACCGGGGGTGGGAGTTTAGATATCACTTCCACTTTTGCTTGGTCAACTTCAATTCCCTTATAATAAATTTTGTGACCTAACACTATCCCCTCACGCACCATGAAGTGACATTTCTCCCAATTCAGAATTAGGTTCTTTTTCTGGAACCTGTCTAAAACAAGAGATATATTAGTCAAACAATTATCAAATGAGGATCCAAACACTGAGAAGTCATCCATGAAGACTTCCATATGCTTTTCGAGCATGTCAGCAAAAATGGAAGTCATGCACCGTTGGAAGGTGGCAGGAGCATTACACAACCCGAATGACATTCTTCGGTAAGCAAAAACACCATACGGGCATGTGAATGCCGTCTTTTCTTGGTCTTCCGGCACTACAACAATCTGATTATACCCGGAGTATCCATCTAGAAAACAGTAGTAGTCATGCCCGGCTAACCTCTCCAACATCTGGTCAATAAATGGCAAAGGAAAATGGTCCTTCCTAGTTGTTGTGTTCAACCTTCTGTAATCAATGCAAACGCACCACCCGGTTATTGTCCACGTGGGAATTAGCTCATTTTTTTCATTCCTTATTACGGTGATCCCCCCTTTTTTAGGGACAACGTGCACCGGGCTCATCCACGGACTATCAGAAATGGGATATATAAGACCTGCATCCAACAATTTTACCACTTCTTTCCGAACCACTTCCTTCATTGCTGGATTGAGTCTCCTCTGTGGTTCGACTATCGACTTGTGGTTGTCTTCCATGAGAATTTTATGTATGCACGCAGTAGGGCTACTACCCTTCAAATCCTCAATTTCCCATCCAATTGCATTTTTGTACTTTTTCAAGACTCGGATGAGCTTTTCTTCTTGGATATTCTGAAGGCTTGAGTTTATGATAGCAGGATATTTTCCTTCAGGTTCGAGAAAGACATATTTGAGATTTTCAGGAAGTTGTTTCAACTTTGTTTCCTTCTTAGGTTCTTCATTCTCCTCACTAGATTGAGGTAGACGTAAATCCTCCCACCGGCGTGGTCGAGATCCTTTCCACGGGGTTTGTGCGTTCAATAAGGCAAGCACTTCAGATTCCCCGTTGTCCACCTCTTTATCCGACTCGAAAATGGACAAACTCAACACTCTTTCCAAAGGTGACTGGGGTGTATGCAAAGGGTTATCATATGTCGTCACCTGATCCAGAACCTCTATAGTATGACTAGTACAAATATCATCCTTGTACCTCATGGTGTTTCAAACATCGATTTTCAATTCCTCATCATAAACCTTCAGCGTCATTGTTCCTTCTTCTATGTTTATCAAGCATTGTCCCATCTCCAAAAAGGGTCTCCCCAAAATGAGAGGGATTTCTTCATCTTCTAGCATTTCAAGAATTACAAAATTCACCGGAGATACAAACTTATCAATTTTCACCAGAACATCTTCAACAATGCTATACGGATTCTAAATGATTGGCGAATTTGAGTGTCATTCTGGTATCTTGCACAACCCCTATACCAAGCTTCTTGTAAATAGATAACGACATGAGACTCACACTAACTCCCAGATCAATCAGAGCTTTGTTGAATGACCTATCTCCAATAGTACATGGGATAGTGACAACTCCTCGATCCTTCTTCTTTATCGGAATCTTCATAACAACACTAAAAGTTTCAGTTAGAATAATTGGGTTAGTTTCGGTGGTACGCCTCTTTGAAATGATATCCTTCATGAACTTGGCATACGTAGGCATTTGTTTAAGTGCCTCTAACAACAGAATGTTAATTTCCAGCTTCTTGAACAACTCTAAGAATTTTTCAAAGTTTTTCTCATGTTGCCCTTTTTTCTTGTTTCTAGTTGGGAATGGGAGCTTAATAATCGGCTTGGGCTCAATGACTATTTCTTTCACAACCGGTTTCGGTGCTACCACTTCTTCTCTAACAACTTCATTTTCTTTGATCTCAAGGTCCACTTCGATTAATTGGTCTTCCTCTTCATCCACTTCCTCAACAACTTCATCAGATTTACCACTTCGTGTTGTCACCGCACTCACATTATTATGCTCTCTAGGACTTGTCATGGTTGTACTAGGTAGAGCACCTTGTGCTTGAGAACTCGAAGCTAGTTGCTGAGCGATTTGCCCCATTTGGACTTCAAGATTCTTTATAGATGTCGTGGTGTTTTTCTAATTGTTCCGGGTTTCTTCTTGAAATTGAACATTATGGGCAACCATTCTTTCAATTGCAATTTCCCAATCATCTTTCTTAGGGACATGTTGTTGTTGATATTGAGTTTGGTACTGGCCATGTTGAGGGGCGGTTCCTTTTTGGTCTTTCCATGAGAAGTTAGGATGATTTTTCCAACCCGGATTGTACGTGTTGGAATAAGGATTATTCTGCTTCAAAAATTTGATTTCCTCCACTTGTTGAGGAGTTGCAAAATAATAACAAGTTTGGTGCGGACCACTACAAATTTCACAACAGACAGTAGGGACCAGTTGGACCTGTGCCACCGGTTGGGTGCCTATATTCGTCGCCTTCAGCTTCTTATCAACTTCAGCAGCTATAGTATCTTCAATACGGATTTTATTAGTTTCCAGATTTAAATCTATAACCCCTTCTGGTTTGCTTTGACACCTACCATACAACTCCATATGCTCATTAGCAGCAGTAACTTCAATGATCTTCTTGATACCGATGGCTGTTGAAAAATTTGTGGAACCATCGACTGCGGTATCAATCAGTTGTTTGGTCTTTATTTTAAGCTTGTTTACAAACATCTGCATTTGTTCATTTGCATCCATATTATGGGTGGGACAGGCTACCAGGACTCTCCTGAATCTCTTATAGGCGTCTCCCAAAGTTTCCCCGTCCTTCTGCTTAAAATTCAGAATTTCATACCTCTTCCGCAGAAATACCGACGCTGGAAAATACTCATTCAGGAATGCCTTTTCCATTTCTTCCCAAGTTGTGATGCTACCAGTAGGTAAAGAATAAAACCATTCTTCAGCTTCTTCCGCTAAGGTAAACGGGAACATTCTCAACTTATTGGCTTTTTCAGTGTGATCATCAATTTTTAGAGTGTTGCTCATGGTCAGAAACCTCTGCAAATGCTTATTTGCATCTTCATTCACTTTTCCAGTAAAATTCTTCCTTTCAAGCTGATTAATGGTACTCGGTTGCAGCTGGAAATTAGCCATGTTCACTGGTTTGTTGACAATAGTTAATCTGCCGATTTGTGTAATTGGCACCTCCGTAGTCTCCCAACAGTCTTTCTGGTGGCTGTGGAATATCAATCATAGTTTTGATCTCTCTATCGGAACCTGAATCTGAGCTTGAATGGATTAAAAGTTGTTCTTCGTCTGATTCCAATCTAGCTAATCGAGCTTGTCTGAGTCTTTCTCACAAGGTTCTCTCGATTTCTGCGTCAAAAGGAAAATCAGCCGAGGCCTTACCTTGCATACAAATATCAGACACAAATTAGTTGATATAATCAAAATAAAATATTCAAAATACGAAAAATAAATTTTAGTTGTAGAGCAACAAAATTTCAATTGAGATGATTTTAAACTTATATTTGGCAATCCCCGGCAACGCCGCCAAAAACTTGATCGGAAAAATAGCAAGTGTACTATTTTTGCCGATGCAATAATAAAAGGGATGTTTCCCAAAGATCGATCTCGAGGATTGCGCATCAATATAAGAGTAAACAGTCACTCAATTGAACAAAAGTAAGAGTTTAGGTTTGGTAAAATTCACTGTAAGGAAAAAAAAATATCTTCACAGATTAATATGATATGCCAAGGAAGGTGTATAAAAATCTCCTGTAATGACCCTTGAGTGTATATCTCCTTAATACTGAACATTGTTTCAATTATCGGATCTTAAGATTATTTCTCCCTAAGACCTCGGAGGGAAACCTTTGGTATTCAATCTAACCTCTAAGTCCTTAGGTGATTATGATGAAACCAAGCATTTTAATTTAACAAGAATAATCTGGTAACCATAGGGTATCCCTAGTCCTAGGAGATATCTACTATGATTTCATTGTATAAAAACCTTAATAATTGCAGTCCTTCTAATCGTTAACCATACATCAATCTTAATTTTTGCCATAAAGAAAGCATTACGCGAATCATACAGTGAAATCGATAACAAAAAACATATATTATGGAAAATCTAACATCATAGTCATTACATGATCAATTCAGGGACACCCCTCTGGCATTGAGGGGTTTAGCCTATCATATTATTCAAATCAGATACAAGATAAAATTGAGACATTACAAAAAGTTTGGAATTCCGTTGATCTTCAATTGTGTCCGCTCTTGAAGGATCTCCGTTCTTCTTCGCTTTCCACTGCTCCAATCTTGATCGTCTCTAATTTTTTATCATCTCAAAAGTCCCTCTCTCCATATTCAAATCTCCTGGAAATAGTTTCTGATGACAATTTTTCTCTCGTAAAAGTCCAAAATGCCCTCTGGGATAAGTTGTGCCAAAAATAGCACAAAACTGGAAAATCAAGTGCCCAAGCCAACGTTGGCTGTGTTAGGCAATACGCCAGTCTGTGTTGGGCTTCTTGAGCACAAGGCCTTGACACGCCTGCTTAGGGAGGCTGACACGAGCACCCGTGTCAGCTCCCTATTTTCCTCTTCCATGACACTTCTCCTGACACGGCCCGTGTTGGGTAACATGGGTGGCCGTGTCAGGACTACTGTAGATCCACTTTTCTTCTTCCGACGGGCCCAAAACGTCTGATTTGCTTGTCTATCCCTATGGTACACTTGTTTACACCTGAAACTAAAAGAAATACCACAAAAGGACATAAAATGGAGTATGATGATGCATATAACATGTAATCGACAAATGGAAACAACAATACCAAACATCTAAATAACTAAACAAAATAATAAAATAAGTGGACTAATGTGTTACCGACTTCTTACAAAGGTGCCGAATGAGTGTCAGAATACAAGGAGAATTGGAGATTTATCACTCACCTTATTCAAGAAGAAGATGATGATGAAATTAAGACGAATTTTATGATGATGATGATGATTTGATGATGCCCCCTCAATGAGTTTCTTCCTCTTCTCTTTTCTTCTTTTTCTCTTATTCTTATCCACCTTTATTTCTTTTCTTACCACACACATATACGCATATTTTTGTTCCAAAATTATCCTTTATCTTTTTTATAATAACTTGAGTGGTTAGTATCTTTTGTTGGTTACCAATTGATAAACTAACTTCCATCTCTCACAAAAAAATATAAATATCTATAACTTCCATTGACTATTGAATGATGACATAAGTTAAAAATCCTCTTCTATTTTTTTTTAATTTTATCTCTTTCTTAATCAACATACTATTTTTTTTGTTGAATTTTTTTCATTCTATTATATTTCTATCTTACTTTTGATTTTCTATTGTAACTTTCTAATAGTTTCTTTTAGTAACGGTAATGACAGATTTTTTCATAACGGAAAAACCTCATTGTTGCAAGATATGATCATATATATTTGCTCTTAAAAAATGATTTTTTTTAATCTTCATATAAAAAATTTAAAATAATTGAAAAGCACAAACATAAAGATAACTTTATTTTACTTTTCTCCATTATCACAAAAATATAAGTTTATATTGGATATGATTTTCTTTTCCTAATTACACTTTAAATTGGTTTGTTTATTCATTCTACTTATAAAATTATTACCCCACTGTTGTATAATAGATAATACATTAAAGTTTTATAACCATGATTTATGCTTAACAAAATTGTAATTAAACCCATCGTTATTTTCTTTTCTTATTCGTACTAATTTAGAATTCCATATGGAAGTAATGATAAGAAAGTGGCTATATTTTTATATCTATAACTATATATAAAGGGAATAGAGAATTTTGGTATGGCCTTAATTTATTCCTTAATTACCCCTCAACTTCTATTAATAGTAATTGTATTTTGTAATAGATTTTATTTAACCGAAAACATTAATTTCAAAATGGAACAAAGACACAATTCACTTTTTTTTATAAAATAAGAGGCTTTAGTTTGTGGCAGTTTAGATTTTTTTTAAAAGTTTCAGTTTGTGGTTGTTTATATATCATATGAAAATAAGTATTGAAACATTACCTATAACATGGAATTATGGATGAAACATTAATGTTTGTCACTATCAAAAACATTCTGAATATGACTAATGTTTTTTTTAATCTGTCAACATAAATGAATAGTATTAAGTAATCTGGTCTCTAGATGGAAGTCATCATCTACCCTTCACTTGGACATTTAAAACGGTAATTGTGTTTGTTAGGAAGAAAGATAGGTTTTTGTTACTTTATAATTTATTCATGTATATTTTATTTTACCAAAATCATAATGGAAGAAATATAATTTCTTTTGCATTAAAAATACAATTCACTCTCGCCCTATCTTTATATTTTATTTTCAAAAATGTTTCTATTAAATATTCTTTTTAATGTTTGAATAGGAAAAATGGACACAGTGCAATGAAAACAGAAGTGGGAAGCCCATGTAGATATGGAAGGTGACATTACTTGGTGACTATGTTGTGAGTGGGATATGGAGGCTTCGCGAGGGCATGCAAACTGATTATCAAGATATTATTAATTTTCATAGTCGAAAATTCCAAACAACTGAATGCCTTAGATTTACAGTAAGTATTTTGTATTTAGCAAAGTATCTATTTTCATATGATATAGCTTTTGATAATTGAACTAAATTAAATATTTTCTGGTCTCTTAGAAGAAACAATGATTCTTTTAGTTAAATTATCATGCTATATATAAAGGAATAGAGAATTTTGGTATGACCTTAATTTATTCCTTAATTACCCCTCAACTTCTATTAATAGTAACTGTATTTTGTAATAGATTTTATTTAACCGGAAACATTAATTTCAAAATGGAACAAAGACACAATTCACTTTTTTTATAAAATAAGAGGCTTTAGTTTGTGGCAGTTTAGATTTTTTTTAAAGTTTCAGTTTGTGGTTGTTTATATATCATATGAAAATAAGTATTGAAACATTATCTATAACATGGAATTATGGATGAAACATTAATGTTTGTCAATATCAAACACATTCTGAATATGACTAATATTTTTTTTAATCTGTCAACATAAATGAATAGTATCAAGTAATCTGGTCTCTAGATGGAAGTCATCATCTACCCTTCACTTGGACATTTAAAACGGTAATTGTGTTTGTTAGGAAGAAAGATAGGTTTTTGTTGCTTTATAATTTATTCATGTATATTTTATTTTACCAAAATCATAATGGAAGAAATATAATTTCTTTTGCATTAAAAATACAATTCACTCTCGCCCTATCTTTATATTTTATTTTCAAAAATGTTTCTATTAAATATTCTTTTTAATGTTTGAATAGGAAAAATGGACACAGTGCAATGAAAACAGAAGTGGGAAGCCCATGTAGATATGGAAGGTGACATTACTTGGTGACTATGTTGTGAGTGGGATATGGAGGCTTCGCGAGGGCATGCAAACTGATTATCAAGATATTATTAATTTTCATAGTCGAAAATTCCAAACAACTGAATGCCTTAGATTTACAGTAAGTATTTTGTATTTAGCAAAGTATCTATTTTCATATGATATAGCTTTTGATAATTGAACTAAATTAAATATTTTCTGGTCTCTTAGAAGAAACAATGATTCTTTTAGTTAAATTATCATGCTATATATAAAGGGAATAGAGAATTTTGGTATGACCTTAATTTATTCCTTAATTACCCCTCAACTTCTATTAATAGTAACTGTATTTTGTAATAGATTTTATTTAACCGGAAACATTAATTTCAAAATGGAACAAAGACACAATTCACTTTTTTTATAAAATAAGAGGCTTTAGTTTGTGGCAGTTTAGATTTTTTTTAAAGTTTCAGTTTGTGGTTGTTTATATATCATATGAAAATAAGTATTGAAACATTATCTATAACATGGAATTATGGATGAAACATTAATGTTTGTCAATATCAAACACATTCTGAATATGACTAATGTTTTTTTTAATCTGTCAACATAAATGAATAGTATCAAGTAATCTGGTCTCTAGATGGAAGTCATCATCTACCCTTCACTTGGACATTTAAAACGGTAATTGTGTTTGTTAGGAAGAAAGATAGGTTTTTGTTGCTTTATAATTTATTCATGTATATTTTATTTTACCAAAATCATAATGGAAGAAATATAACTTCTTTTGCATTAAAAATGCAATTCACTCTTGCCCTATCTTTATATTTTATTTTCAAAAATGTTTCTATTAAATATTCTTTTTAATGTTTGAATAGGAAAAATGGACACAGTGCAATGAAAACAGAAGTGGGAAACCCATGTAGATATGGAAGGTGACATTACTTGTTGACTATGTTGTGAGTGGGATATGGAGGCTTCGTGAGGGCATGCAAACTGATTATCAAGATATTATTAATTTTCATAGTGGAAAATTCCAAACAACTGAATGCCTTAGATTTACAGTAAGTATTTTGTATTTAGCGAAGTATCTATTTTCATATGATATAACTTTTGATAATTGAACTAAATTAAATATTTTCTGGTCTCTTAGAAGAAACAATGATTCTTTTAGTTAAATTATCATGCTTAGTTTTCTAATTTATTCTTCAATTTTTTCATCCATAATTCCATGTTACCTGTAATGTTTATTCTTCCACAGATCTCAAATTTTTTCTTCCACAAATCTCAAAATTTAAATAAAAAGGCAAGACTCTATGAAATTGACAATTT